>NC_091170.1:22429513-22475628 GCF_040958095.1 Procambarus clarkii
AGAGTGTGGAGGGGAGAGAGTAAGAGAGAGTGTGAGGAGAGAGTAAGAGAGAGTGTGAGAGAGAGATAAGAGAGAGTGTGAGAGAGAGAGTAGGAGAGAGTGTGAGAGAGGGAGTAAGAGAGAGTGTGAGAGAGAGAGTAAGAGAGAGTGTGAGTGAGAGAGTAAGAGAGAGTGTGAGAGAGAGAGTAAGAGAGAGTGTGAGAGAGAGAGTAAGAGAGAGTGTGAGAGAGAGAGAGTAAGAGAGAGTGTGAGAGAGAGCGAGTAAGAGAGAGTGTGAGAGAGAGAGAGAGTAAGAGAGAGTGTGAGAGAGAGAGAGTAAGAGAGAGTGTGAGAGAGAGAGTAAGAGAGAGTGTGAGAGAGAGAGAGTAAGAGAGAGTGTGAGAGAGAAAGAGAGTAAGAGAGACTGTGAGAGAGAGAGAGAGTAAGAGAGAGTGTGAGAGAGAGAGTAAGAGAGAGTGTGAGAGAGAGAGAGTAAGAGAGAGTGTGAGAGAGAGAGTAAGAGAGAGTGTGAGAGAGAGAGAGTAAGAGAGAGTGTGAGAGAGAGAGAGAGTAAGAGAGAGTGTGAGAGAGAGAGATAAGAGAGAGTGTGAGAGAGAGAGTAAGAGAGAGTGTGAGAGAGAGAGAGTAAGAGAGAGTGTGAGAGAGAGAGAGTAAGAGAGAGTGTGAGAGAGAGAGTAAGAGAGAGGTGAGAGAGAGAGAGAGTAAGAGAGAGTGTGAGAGAGAGAGTAAGAGAGAGTGTGAGAGAGAGAGTAAGAGAGAGTGTGAGAGAGAGAGAGTAAGAGAGAGTGTGAGAGAGAAGAGAGTAAGAGAGACTGTGAGAGAGAGAGAGAGTAAGAGAGAGTGTGAGAGAGAGAGTAAGAGAGAGTGTGAGAGAGAGAGAGTAAGAGAGAGTGTGAGAGAGAGAGTAAGAGAGAGTGTGAGAGAGAGAGAGTAAGAGAGAGTGTGAGAGAGAGAGAGAGTAAGAGAGAGTGTGAGAGAGAGAGAATAAGAGAGAGTGTGAGAGAGAGAGTAAGAGAGAGTGTGAGAGAGAGAGAGTAAGAGAGAGTGTGAGAGAGAGAGAGTAAGAGAGAGTGTGAGAGAGAGAGTAAGAGAGAGTGAGAGAGAGAGAGAGTAAGAGAGAGTGTGAGAGAGAGAGTAAGAGAGAGTGTGAGAGAGAGAGTAAGAGAGAGTGTGAGAGAGAGAGTAAGAGAGAGTGTGAGAGAGAGAGTAAGAGAGAGTGTGAGAGAGAGAGTAAGAGAGAGTGTGAGAGAGAGAGTAAGAGAGAGTGTGAGAGAGAGAGTAAGAGAGAGTGTGAGAGAGAGAGTAAGAGAGAGTGTGAGAGAGAGAGTAAGAGAGAGTGTGAGAGAGAGAGAGTAAGAGAGAGTGTGAGAGAGAGAGAGTAAGAGAGAGTGTGAGAGAGAGAGAGTAAGAGAGAGTGTGAGAGAGAGAGTAAGAGAGAGTGTGAGAGAGAGAGTAAGACAGAATGTGAAAGAGAGAGTAAGAGAGAGTGTGAGAGAGAGAGAGTAAGAGAGAGTGTGAGAGAGAGAGAGTAAGAGAGAGTGTGAGAGAGAGAGTAAGAGAAAGTGTGTGAGAGAGAGTAAGAGAGAGTGTGAGAGAGAGAGTAAGAGAGAGTGTGAGAGAGAGAGTAAGAGAGAGTGTGAGAGAGAGAGTAAGAGAGAGTGTGAGAGTGAGAGAGTAAGAGAAAGTGTGTGAGAGAGAAAGAGAGAGTGTGAGAGAGAGAGAGTAAGAGAGAGTGTGAGAGAGAGAGTAAGAGAGAGTGTGAGAGAGAGAGTAAGAGAGAGTGTGAGAGAGAGAGTAAGAGAGAGTGAGAGAGAGAGAGAGTAAGAGAGAGTGTGAGAGAGAGAGAGTAAGAGAGAGTGTGAGAGAGAGAGTAAGAGAGAGTGTGAGAGTGAGAGAGTAAGAGAAAGTGTGTGAGAGAGAAAGAGAAAGTGTGAGAGAGAGAGTAAGAGAAAGTGTGAGAGAGAGAGTAAGAGAGAGTGTGAGAGAGAGAGTAAGAGAGAGTGTGAGAGAGAGAGTAAGAGAGAGTGTGAGAGAGAGAGTAAGAGAGAGTGAGAGAGAGAGAGAGTAAGAGAGAGTGTGAGAGAGAGAGAGTAAGAGAGAGTGTGAGAGAGAGAGTAAGAGAGAGTGTGAGAGTGAGAGAGTAAGAGAAAGTGTGTGAGAGAGAAAGAGAAAGTGTGAGAGAGAGAGTAAGAGAAAGTGTGAGAGAGAGAGTAAGAGAGAGTGTGAGAGAGAGAGAGTAAGAGAGAGTGTGAGAGAGAGAGTAAGAGAGAGTGTGAGAGTGAGAGAGTAAGAGAAATTGTGAGAGAGAGAGTAAGAGAGAGTGTGAGAGAGAGAGAGTAAGAGAGAGTGTGAGAGAGAGAGTAAGAGAGAGTGAGAGAGTAAGAGAAAGTGTGTGAGAGAGAAAGAGAGAGTGTGAGAGAGAGAGAGAGTAAGAGAGAGTGTGAGAGAGAGAGTAAGAGAGAGTGTGAGAGAGAGAGTAAGAGAGAGTGTGAGAGAGAGAGTAAGAGAGAGTGAGAGAGAGAGAGTAAGAGAGAGTGTGAGAGAGAGAGTAAGAGAGAGTGTGAGAGAGAGAGTAAGAGAGAGTGTGAGAGTGAGAGAGTAAGAGAAAGTGTGTGAGAGAGAAAGAGAGAGTGTGAGAGAGAGAGAGTAAGAGAGAGTGTGAGAGAGAGAGTAAGAGAGAGTGAGAGAGAGAGAGAGTAAGAGAGAGTGTGAGAGAGAGAGAGTAAGAGAGAGTGTGCGAGAGAGAGTAAGAGAGAGTGAGAGAGAGAGAGAGTAAGAGAGAGTGTGTGAGAGAGAGAGTGTGTGAGAGAGAAAGAGAGAGTGTGAGAGAGAGAGAGTAAGAGAGAGTGTGAGAGAGAGAGTAAGAGAGAGTGAGAGAGAGAGAGAGTAAGAGAGAGTGTGAGAGAGAGAGAGTAAGAGAAAGTGTGAGAGAGAGAGTAAGAGAGAGTGTGAGAGAGAGAGAGTAAGAGAAAGTGTGAGAGAGAGAGTAAGAGAGAGTGTGAGAGAGAGAGAGTAAGAGAGAGTGTGAGAGAGAGAGAGTAAGAGAGAGTGTGAGAGAAAGAGAGTAAGAGAGAGTGTGAGAGAGAGAGAGTAAGAGAGAGTGTGAGAGAGAGAGTAAGAGAGAGTGTGAGAGACAGAGTAAGAGAGTGTGAGAGAGAGAGTAAGAGAGAGTGTGAGAGAGAGAGTAAGAGAGAGTGAGAGAGAGAGAGAGTAAGAGAGAGTGTGAGAGAGAGTAAGAGAGAGTGTGAGAGAGAGAGAGTAAGAGAAAGTGTGAGAGAGAGAGTAAGAGAGAGTGTGAGAGAGAGAGAGTAAGAGAGAGTGTGAGAGAGAGAGAGTAAGAGAGAGTGAGAGAGAGAGAGAGAGTAAGAGAGAGTGTGAGAGAGAGAGTAAGAGAGAGTGTGAGAGAGAGAGTAAGAGAAAGTGTGAGAGAGAGAGAGTAAGAGAAAGTGTGAGAGAGAGAGAGTAAGAGAAAGTGTGAGAGAGAGAGAGTAAGAGAAAGTGTGTGATATTAATAATGTTGATGAATGAATGTCAGATAAGTTTTTAATGTGATATTGGTAATGTTGGTGATGGTGATGGTGATGGTAATGTTGGTGATGGTGATGGTGATGGTAATGTTGGTGATGGTGATGGTGATGGTAATGTTGGTGATGGTGATGGTAATGTTGGTGATGGTGATGGTAATGTTGGTGATGGTGATGGTGTTGGTAATGTTGGTGATGGTGATGGTAATGTTGGTGATGGTGATGGTAATGTTGGTGATGGTGTTGGTAATGTTGGTGATGGTGATGGTAATGTTGGTGATGGTGATGGTGATGGTAATGTTGGTGATGGTGATGGTGTTGGTAATGTTGGTGATGGTGATGGTAATGTTGGTGATGGTGATGGTGATGTTGGTGATGGTGTTGGTAATGTTGGTGATGGTGATGGTGATGGTGATGGTAATGTTGGTGATGGTGATGGTGATGGTGATGTTGGTGATGGTGTTGGTAATGTTGGTGATGGTGATGGTGATGGTAATGTTGGTGATGGTGATGGTGATGGTAATGTTGGTGATGGTGATGGTGTTGGTAATGTTGGTGATGGTGATGGTGTTGGTAATGTTGGTGATGGTGATGGTGTTGGTAATGTTGGTGATGGTGATGGTGTTGGTAATGTTGGTGATGGTGATGGTGATGGTAATGTTGGTGATGGTGATGGTGATGGTGATGGTAATGTTGGTGATGGTGATGGTGATGGTAATGTTGGTGATGGTGATGGTGATGGTGATGGTGATGGTGATGATAATGTTGGTGATGGTGATGGTGTTGGTAATGTTGGTGATGGTGTTGGTAATGTTGGTGATGGTGATGGTGATGATAATGTTGGTGATGGTGATGGTGTTGGTAATGTTGGTGATGGTGATGGTAATGTTGGTGATGGTGATGGTGATGGTGATGGTGATGGTGATGATAATGTTGGTGATGGTGATGGTGTTGGTAATGTTGGTGATGTTGATGGTAATGTTGGTGATGGTGATGATAATGTTGGTGATGGTGATGGTGTTGGTAATGTTGGTGATGGTGTTGGTAATGTTGTTGATGGTGATGGTAATGTTGGTGATGGTGTTGGTAATGCTGGTGATGGTGATGGTGATGGTGTTGGTAATGTTGGTGATGGTGATGGTGTTGGTGATGGTGTTGGTAATATTGGTGATGGTGATGGTGTTGGTAATGTTGGTGATGGTGATTGTGTTGGTAATGTTGGTAATGTTGGTGATGGTGATTGTGTTGGTAATGTTGGTGATGGTGATGGTGATGTGATGGTAATGTTGGTGATGGTGATGGTGTTGGTGATGGTGATGGTGATGGTAATGTTGGTGATGGTGATGGTAATGTTTGTGATGGTGATGGTAATGCTGGTGATGGTGTTGGTAATGCTGGTGATGGTGATGGTTATGGTGTTGGTAATGTTGGTGATGGTGATGGTGATGGTGATGGTGTTGGTAATGTTGGTGATGGTGATGGTGTTGGTAATGTTGGTGATGGTGATGGTGTTGGTAATGTGATGGTGATGGTGATGGTGTTGGTAATGTTGGTGATGGTGGTGGTGATGGTGTTGGTAATGTTGGTGATGGTGATGGTGATGGTGTTGGTAATGTTGGTGATGGTGATGGTAATATTGGTGATGGTGATGGCGATGGTAATGTTGGTGATGGTGATGTTGATGGAAATGTTGGTGATGGTGATGGTGTTGGTAATGTTGGTGATGGTGATGTTGATGGAAATGTTGGTGATGGTGATGGTAATGTTGGTGATGGTGATGGTGATGGTAATGTTGGTGATGGTGATGGTAATGTTGGTGATGGTGAAGACACAGGTGTGGGGTGTCACTGTACATTACTCAACACAGCTCACAACACTCCCACAAACACCTGGCCATTGTTCCGTATAGCAATAGTAGCAGTTTATAACCTGAATATTATATAGTAATAATATAGTGGTAAATATGAGTGTGTAAAGTAACTGGGGAGAGGAGCACAGGCTGAGTGACTGGGGAGAGGAGCACAGGCTGAGTGACTGGGGAGAGGAGCACAGGCTGAGTGACTGGGGAGAGGAGCACAGGCTGAGTGACTGGGGAGAGGAGCACAGGCTGAGTGACTGGGGAGAGGAGCACAGGCTGAGTGACTGGGGAGAGGAGCACAGGCTGAGTGACTGGGGAGAGGAGCACAGGCTGAGTGACTGGGGAGAGGAGCACAGGCTGAGTGACTGGGGAGAGGAGCACAGGCTGAGTGACTGGGGAGAGGAGCACAGGCTGAGTGACTGGGGAGAGGAGCAAAGGCTGAGTGACTGGGGAGAGGAGCACAGGCTGAGTGACTGGGGAGAGGAGCACAGGCTGAGTGACTGGGGAGAGGAGCACAGGCTGAGTGACTGGGGAGAGGAGCACAGGCTGAGTGACTGGGGAGAGGAGCACAGGCTGAGTGACAGGGGAGAGGAGCACAGGCTGAGTGACTGGGGAGAGGAGCACAGGCTGAGTGACTGGGGAGAGGAGCACAGGCTGAGTGACTGGGGAGAGGAGCACAGGCTGAGTGACTGGGGAGAGGAGCACAGGCTGAGTGACTGGGGAGAGGAGCACAGGCTGAGTGACTGGGGAGAGGAGCACAGGCTGAGTGACTGGGGAGAGGAGCACAGGCTGAGTGACTGGGGAGAGGAGCACAGGCTGAGTGACTGGGGAGAGGAGCACAGGCTGAGTGACTGGGCAGAGGAGCACAGGCTGAGTGACTGGGGAGAGGAGCACAGGCTGAGTGACTGGGGAGAGGAGCACAGGCTGAGTGACTGGGGAGAGGAGCACAGGCTGAGTGACTGGGGAGAGGAGCACAGGCTGAGTGACTGGGGAGAGGAGCACAGGCTGAGTGACTGGGCAGAGGAGCACAGGCTGAGTGACTGGGGAGAGGAGCACAGGCTGAGTGACTGGGGAGAGGAGCACAGGCTGAGTGACTGGGGAGAGGAGCACAGGCTGAGTGACTGGGGAGAGGAGCACAGGCTGAGTGACTGGGCAGAGGAGCACAGGCTGAGTGACTGGGGAGAGGAGCACAGGCTGAGTGACTGGGCAGAGGAGCACAGGCTGAGTGACTGGGCAGAGGAGCACAGGCTGAGTGACTGGGGAGAGGAGCACAGGCTGAGTGACTGGGGAGAGGAGCACAGGCTGAGTGACTGGGCAGAGGAGCATAGGCTGAGTGACTGGGCAGAGGAGCACAGGCTGAGTGACTGGGCAGTGGAGCACAGGCTGAGTGACTGGGGAGAGGAGCACAGGCTGAGTGACTGGGGAGAGGAGCACAGGCTGAGTGACTGGGGAGAGGAGCACAGGCTGAGTGACTGGGGAGAGGAGCACAGGCTGAGTGACTGGGGAGAGGAGCACAGGCTGAGTGACTGGGGAGAGCAGCACAGGCTGAGTGACTGGGGAGAGGAGCACAGGCTGAGTGACTGGGGAGAGGAGCACAGGCTGAGTGACTGGGGAGAGGAGCACAGGCTGAGTGACTGGGGAGAGGAGCACAGGCTGAGTGACTGGGGAGAGGAGCACAGGCTGAGTGACTGGGGAGAGGAGCACAGGCTGAGTGACTGGGGAGAGGAGCACAGGCTGAGTGACTGGGGAGAGGAGCACAGGCTGAGTGACTGGGGAGAGGAGCACAGGCTGAGTGACTGGGGAGAGGAGCACAGGCTGAGTGACTGGGGAGAGGAGCACAGGCTGAGTGACTGGGGAGAGGAGCACAGGCTGAGTGACTGGGGAGAGGAGCACAGGCTGAGTGACTGGGGAGAGGAGCACAGGCTGAGTGACTGGGGAGAGGAGCACAGGCTGAGTGACTGGGGAGAGGAGCACAGGCTGAGTGACTGGGGAGAGGAGCACAGGCTGAGTGACTGTGGAGAGGAGCACAGGCTGAGTGACTGGGGAGAGGAGCACAGGCTGAGTGACTGGGGAGAGGAGCACAGGCTGAGTGACTGGGGAGAGGAGCACAGGCTGAGTGACTGGGGAGAGGAGCACAGGCTGAGTGACTGGGGAGAGGAGCACAGGCTGAGTGACTGGGCAGAGGAGCACAGGCTGAGTGACTGGGGAGAGGAGCACAGGCTGAGTGACTGGGGAGAGGAGCACAGGCTGAGTGACTGGGCAGAGGAGCACAGGCTGAGTGACTGGGGAGAGGAGCACAGGCTGAGTGACTGGGGAGAGGAGCACAGGCTGAGTGACTGGGCAGAGGAGCACAGGCTGAGTGACTGGGCAGAGGAGCACAGGCTGAGTGACTGGGCAGAGGAGCACAGGCTGAGTGACTGGGGAGAGGAGCACAGGCTGAGTGACTGGGGAGAGGAGCACAGGCTGAGTGACTGGGCAGAGGAGCACAGGCTGAGTGACTGGGGAGAGGAGCACAGGCTGAGTGACTGGGGAGAGGAGCACAGGCTGAGTGACTGGGCAGAGGAGCACAGGCTGAGTGACTGGACAGAGGAGCACAGGCTGAGTGACTGGGCAGAGGAGCACAGGCTGAGTGACTGGGGAGAGGAGCACAGGCTGAGTGACTGGGGAGAGGAGCACAGGCTGAGTGACTGGGGAGAGGAGCACAGGCTGAGTGACTGGGGAGAGGAGCAAAGGCTGAGTGACTGGGGAGAGGAGCACAGGCTGAGTGACTGGGGAGAGGAGCACAGGCTGAGTGACTGGGGAGAGGAGCACAGGCTGAGTGACTGGGGAGAGGAGCACAGGCTGAGTGACTGGGGAGTGGAGCACAGGCTGAGTGACTGGGGAGAGGAGCACAGGCTGAGTGACTGGGGAGAGGAGCACAGGCTGAGTGACTGGGGAGAGGAGCACAGGCTGAGTGACTGGGGAGAGGAGCACAGGCTGAGTGACTGGGCAGAGGAGCACAGGCTGAGTGACTGGGGAGAGGAGCACAGGCTGAGTGACTGGGGAGAGGAGCACAGGCTGAAGGTACGTCTCGTGGCCCTCATTATTATTGCATGACTTTCTTATTAATGGAGAAGTCAAAATTGTCCCATGCAAATTCCAGTCCAAAAAACCTCCATACTCCTTACTAAGTTTAGATAATTAAAGAGCAATTACTCTTAACACAATTGGGAATTAAAACTTTTGATTACACACTAATTAACTTTCTTCAGGAGGAACATAACTCCTCTAATTTTCAGTCTGTTTATTATGAAATATTTTCGTCCGCCTTAATAAGAACTAACTCTTTAGACTATGTATATGCTGAGATAAGCCATCCTTGTAAGTGTTCTATTTAAACCCACAACCCTACTTTACAAGCCATTATTTACCCAGGTCTTGACTTTAAGCTTATCCTATTTATAGTTTCGGTTATCCAATGTTATAGTATTTATCATAAAATAGAACACATAGTTTCGTTACACACGGAAATCACACTAACGTGATGTATCAAATGAACAAATCCACAAGGGCCGTGACGAGGATTCGAACCTGCGTCCGGGAACATCCCAGACACTGCCTTAATCGACTGAGCTACGACAGGGTTAAAAGAGTTGAAGCCGAAGTTCTGCTGAACTTACTGGAACCCGCAGCCTCTCCGAGGCACAAACCAGGATTTTACACAACTCCCCCCCCCCCCTGCACTCGAGCTATGTCAATAGGCCGTTCTCCCTCTTCGCCCTTACATCATTACACACAGAGATCACACTAACGTGATGTATCTAATGATACATCGAACGGCTTATTGACATAGCTCGAGTGCAGGGGGGAGTTGTGTAAAACCCTGGTTTGTGCCTCGGAGAGGCTGCGGGTTACAGTAAGTTCAGTAGAACTTCGGTTTCAACTCTTTTTTTTTTTAACCCTGTCGTAGCTCAGTCGATTAAGGCAGTGTCTGGGATGCTCCCGGACGCAGGTTCGAATCCTCGTCACGGCCCTTGTGGATTTGTTAACATATTTTCGTGTTCTATTTTATGTTAATATATTGGAGATCTGCGTTATACCCCTCGTTATACCCTTTTTATCCATTTGAATGACTGAATCAAATGAGTCACATCTCACTCTTAGCCTTTCTGGAGTATATATAATATTTTTTAATCACCGATCATAAGCCGTTTCTAAATGTCCGGATTATCGAAGTCTTCTGCAAGTGTTCAAGCGCTCTGATGTCCCTTCTATAGTCCGGATATAGAAGGACTATAGGTTTTATAGGATATAGGACTATAGGTCCAGGTTTTAAAACTGGACTTCAAAATCTAAAAGAGGTCTAGCAGGGGCAAGACAATGTTGAAGACAGTTCTATGTCTTATTGCCAACGTTTCTAAGATAAATCCCAGCTTACAGTTGACTTTATTTCTTTTTTTGACAAACGATTAATTCTAGTAATGACTTTTAGATTTCTTTAACATTCAGATTTCGCAATTTCAGCATTGTCCAGCTGACACCTGGGAACCCTTTATTGTTATCTAAGAACAAAACCCTTAATCTGCCTCTTCCACTCTTTCCTCCTTTCTAAAATCCTATTTAAATAGTCTTGGAACTATTTTGTATTCCCTAAAATCAGTGTATAGCTGGAAATATTGCTGCTTAGTCTTGGCTCTAAATCGTTTAAACATAAAGAACAGAGGAGCCAGGAGAGCGCCCCGAGGCACTCCACTTAAAACACTTCCCTCTGGGACTTTCCTCCCTTTATGCTGCCAGCTTTCTCTGAACCAACCAGGCTCTAATCTAACCATTTATGCTGCTTGCTTTCTCTGAACCAACCAGACTCTAATCCAACCATTTATGCTGCTTGCTTTCTCTGAACCAACCAGGCCCTCATCCAACCATTTATGCTGCCTGCTTTCTCTGAACCAACCAGGCTCTAATCCAACCATTTATGCTGCCTGCTTTCTCTGAACCAACCAGGCTCTAATCCAACCATTTACGCTGCCTGCTTTCTCTGAACCAACCAGGCTCTCATCCAACCATTTATGCTGCCTGCTTTCTCTGAACCAACCAGGCTCCAATCCAACCATTTATGCTGCCTGCTTTCTCTGAACCAACCAGGCTCTAATCCAACCATTTATGCTGCCTGCTTTCTCTGAACCAACCAGGCTCTAATCCAACCATTTATGCTGCCAGCTTTCTCTGAACCAACCAGGCTCTAATCCAACCATTTATGCTGCCTGCTTTCTCTGAACCAACCAGGCTCTAATCCAACCATTTATGCTGCCTGCTTTCTCTGAACCAACCAGGCTCTAATCCAACCATTTATGCTGCCAGCTTTCTCTGAACCAACCAGGCTCTAATCCAACCATTTATGCTGCCTGCTTTCTCTGAACCAACCAGGCTCTAATCCAACCATTTATGCTGCCTGCTTTCTCTGAACCAACCAGGCTCTAATCCAACCATTTATGCTGCCAGCTTTCTCTGAACCAACCAGGCTCTAATCCAACCATTTATGCTGCCAGCTTTCTCTGAACCAACCAGGCTCTAATCCAACCATTTATGCTGCCAGCTTTCTCTGAACCAACCAGGCTCTAATCCAACCATTTACGCTGCCAGCTTTCTCTGAACCAACCAGGCCCCTCATCCAACTAAGCCATACTCCTGTCATACTCCCATTACCATGGGGCCTCAAGCGTTCTAGTCTCATGTGCGGCTCAGTATTAAAGAAGTTGCTAAAGTTGCTAAAGAAAGTCAACATACAGAAATTGGCAGTCCTTTCAGCTATCGACTACTTGGAATATTTTGGAATGAATGACAGTATATTTTCTAAAGACGAGCAGCCCTTAGTAAAGACTAGTAACCCTTAGTAAAGACGAGTAACCCTTAGTAAAGACTAGTAACCCTTAGTAAAGACGAGTAACCCTTAGTAAAGACGAGTAGCCCTTAGTAAAGACTAGTAGCCCTTAGTAAAGACTAGTAGCCCTTAGTAAAGACGAGTAGCCCTTAGTAAAGACGAGTAGCCCTTAGTAAAGACGAGTAGCCCTTAGTAAAGACGAGTAGCCCTTAGTAAAGACGAATAGCCCTTAGTAAAGACGAGTAGCCCTTAGTAAAGACGAGTAGCCCTTAGTACACACGAGCAGCCCTTAGTACACACGAGCAGCCCTTAGTACACACGAGCAGCCCTTAGTACACACGAGCAGCCCTTAGTACACACGACCAGCCCTTAGTACACACGAGCAGCCCTTAGTACACACGAGCAGCCCTTAGTACACACGAGCAGCCCTTAGTACACACGAGTAGCCCTTAGTACACACGAGCAGCCCTTAGTACACACGAGCAGCCCTTAGTACACACGAGCAGCCCTTAGTACACACGAGCAGCCCTTAGTACACACGAGCAGCCCTTAGTAAAGACGAGTAGCCCTTAGTACACACGAGTAGCCCTTAGTACACACGAGCAGCCCTTAGTACACACGAGCAGCACTTAGTACACACGAGCAGCCCTTAGTACACACGAGCAGCACTTAGTACACACGAGCAGCCCTTAGTACACACGAGCAGCACTTAGTACACACGAGCAGCCCTTAGTACACACGAGCAGCACTTAGTACACACGAGCAGCTCTTAGTACACACGAGCAGCACTTAGTACACACGAGCAGCCCTTAGTACACACGAGCAGCACTTAGTACACACGAGCAGCTCTTAGTACACACGAGCAGCTCTTAGTACACACGAGCAGCACTTAGTACACACGAGCAGCCCTTAGTACACACGAGCAGCCCTTAGTACACACGAGCAGCCCTTAGTAAAGACGAGTAGCCCTTAGTACACACGAGTAGCCCTTAGTACACACGAGCAGCCCTTGGTACACACGAGCAGCACTTAGTACACACGAGCAGCCCTTAGTACACACGAGCAGCACTTAGTACACACGAGCAGCACTTAGTACACACGAGCAGCCCTTAGTAAAGACGAGTAGCCCTTAGTACACACGAGTAGCCCTTAGTACACACGAGCAGCCCTTGGTACACACGAGCAGCACTTAGTACACACGAGCAGCCCTTAGTACACACGAGCAGCTCTTAGTACACACGAGCAGCACTTAGTACACACGAGCAGCACTTAGTAAAGACGAGCAGCCCTTAGTACACACGAGCAGCCCTTAGTACACACGAGCAGCTCTTAGTACACACGAGTAGCCCTTAGTACACACGAGCAGCACTTAGTACACACGAGCAGCCCTTAGTACACACGAGCAGCCCTTAGTACACACGAGCAGCCCTTAGTACACACGAGCAGCACTTAGTACACACGAGCAGCCCTTAGTACACACGAGCAGCTCTTAGTACACACGAGCAGCCCTTAGTAAAGACGAGTAGCCCTTAGTACACACGAGCAGCCCTTAGTACACACGAGCAGCCCTTAGTAAAGACGAGTAGCCTTTAGTACACACAAGTAGCCCTTAGTACACACGAGCAGCCCTTAGTACACACGAGCAGCACTTAGTACACACGAGCAGCCCTTAGTACACACGAGCAGCACTTAGTACACACGAGCAGCCCTTAGTACACACGAGCAGCTCTTAGTACACACGAGCAGCCCTTAGTACACACGAGCAGCACTTAGTACACACGAGCAGCACTTAGTAAAGACGAGCAGCCCTTAGTACACACGAGCAGCCCTTAGTACACACGAGCAGCTCTTAGTACACACGAGCAGCACTTAGTACACACGAGCAGCCCTTAGTAAAGACGAGTAGCCCTTAGTACACACGAGCAGCCCTTAGTACACACGAGCAGCACTTAGTAAAGACGAGTAGCCCTTAGTACACACGAGCAGCCCTTAGTACACACGAGCAGCTCTTAGTACACACGAGCAGCTCTTAGTACACACGAGCAGCTCTTAGTACACACGAGCAGCTCTTAGTACACACGAGCAGCCCTTAGTACACACGAGCAGCACTTAGTACACACGAGCAGCTCTTAGTACACACGAGCAGCTCTTAGTACACACGAGCAGCTCTTAGTACACACGAGCAGCCCTTAGTACACACGAGCAGCACTTAGTACACACGAGCAGCTCTTAGTACACACGAGCAGCTCTTAGTACACACGAGCAGCACTTAGTACACACGAGCAGCTCTTAGTACACACGAGCAGCCCTTAGTACACACGAGCAGCTCTTAGTACACACGAGCAGCTCTTAGTACACACGAGCAGCTCTTAGTACACACGAGCAGCACTTAGTACACACGAGCAGCACTTAGTACACACGAGCAGCTCTTAGTACACACGAGCAGCTCTTAGTACACACGAGCAGCACTTAGTACACACGAGCAGCTCTTAGTACACACGAGCAGCTCTTAGTACACACGAGCAGCCCTTAGTACAAACGAGCAGCTCTTAGTACACACGAGCAGCACTTAGTACACACGAGCAGCTCTTAGTACACACGAGCAGCTCTTAGTACACACGAGCAGCTCTTAGTACACACGAGCAGCACTTAGTACACACGAGCAGCTCTTAGTACACACGAGCAGCTCTTAGTACACACGAGCAGCACTTAGTACACACGAGCAGCTCTTAGTACACACGAGCAGCACTTAGTACACACGAGCAGCACTTAGTACACACAAGCAGCACTTAGTAAAGACGAGCAGCCCTTAGTACACACGAGCAGCCCTTAGTACACACGAGCAGCTCTTAGTACACACGAGCAGCTCTTAGTACACACGAGCAGCACTTAGTACACACGAGCAGCACTTAGTACACACGAGCAGCTCTTAATACACACGAGCAGCTCTTAGTACACACGAGCAGCACTTAGTACACACGAGCAGCCCTTAGTACACACGAGCAGCTCTTAGTACACACGAGCAGCCCTTAGTACACACGAGCAGCACTTAGTACACACGAGCAGCACTTAGTACACACGAGCAGCACTTAGTACACACGAGCAGCCCTTAGTAAACACGAGCAGCACTTAGTACACACGAGCAGCTCTTAGTACACACGAGCAGCACTTAGTACACACGAGCAGCCCTTAGTACACACGAGCAGCACTTAGTACACACGAGCAGCCCTTAGTAAATATCTTTGGTCATTACTTTAACAAATATTTTAGCAATAGGCTTGTAAGCAGATTAAACAATAGTTCGATGCGTTGTTAAAGGCATCTTAAATGGAGCCACCTCCATTCTTTAAAAAAAGTAACGCTCCATGACCCCAGCACCACATTAGTAACCCTCCATGACCCCAGCACCACATTAGTAACCCTCCATGACCCCAGCACCACATTAGCAACCCTCCATGACCCCAGCACCACATTAGTAACCCTGCATGACCCCAGCCCCACATTAGTAACCCTGCATGACCCCAGCACCACATTAGTAACCCTCCATGACCCCAGCCCCACATTAGTAACCCTGCATGACCCCAGCACCACATTAGTAACCCTCCATGACCCCAGCACCACATTAGTAACCCTCCATGACCCCAGCCCCACATTAGTAACACTGCATGACCCCAGCACCACATTAGTAACCCTCCATGACCCCAGCCCCACATTAGTAACCCTCCATGACCCCAGCCCCACATTAGCAACCCTCCATGACCCCAGCCCCACATTAGTAACCCTCCATGACCCCAGCCCCACATTAGTAACCGTCCATGACCCAAGCACCACATTAGTAACCCTCCATGACCCCAGCCCCACATTAGTAACCCTCCATGACCCCAGCACCACATTAGTAACCCTCCATGACCCCAGCACCACATTAGTAACCCTGCATGACCCCAGCACCACATCAGTAACCCTCCATGACCCCAGCACCACATTAGTAACCCTCCATGACCCCAGCACCACATTAGTAACCCTCCATGACCCCAGCCCCACATTAGTAACCCTCCATGACCCCAGCACCACATTAGTAACCCTCCATGACCCCAGCCCCACATTAGTAACCCTCCATGACCCCAGCCCCACATTAGTAACCCTCCATGACCCCAACCCCACATTAGTAACCCTCCAAGACCCCAGCCCCACATTAGTAACCCTGCATGACCCCAGCCCCACATTAGTAACCCTCCATGACCCCAGCCCCACATTAGTAACCCTCCATGACCCCAGCCCCACATTAGTAACCCTCCATGACCCCAGCACCACATTAGTAACCCTGCATGACCCCAGCACCACATCAGTAACCCTCCATGACCCCAGCACCACATTAGTAACCCTCCAAGACCCCAGCCCCACATTAGTAACCCTGCATGACCCCAGCCCCACATTAGTAACCCTCCATGACCCCAGCACCACATTAGTAACCCTCCATGACCCCAGCACCACATTAGTAACCCTCCATGACCCCAGCCCCACATTAGCAACCCTCCATTGCCACGGCATGATATTGGCAAGATTTATATTAGATTTGTTTGATATTTATATTTTTATAAGGTTTTGGCCAGAATTTTACAATTGTTTTCTATTTAGCTTGTCTTTCATCAAATTCCTGTTAATATGGGAGACCTTTGTGTCTATGATTAATGCACAACTTGCCTAAACACGCAAGAGAAGTTATACAACCTTAGAACTCTTTCCCACCAGGAGATTCGAACCCTAGCCAGCACAGAAGCCTTACAGCACCTGGCATAACTGGTACGCCTTTAACCCACTGCACCACAGCTCAGACCCTTAAAAGAGATGGTAATTTCAGAGTATTTAAATCCCCCAAAGATCACCACCTCCCAAGGGCAACTAGAGCATAGTGAGGGGCTATGTAAGATGTAACAGTCATGGAAAGGAGCGGAGGTTTCAACACTGCAGTCTACACTAAGGAAACAAACATAGGAATTTGCCGCAATGCCAACAGTGACTGCCCAGACAGGTACAAGAGGAGTGTCGTTAACGCTTATGTCGACCGTGCTCTCAGCCACAGCTCAGGATGGAAGCAAGTCGACAAAGAACTCTGTAGGGTAAGGCAGGTCCTAGTCAACAACGGCTTCTCCAATGGTTTCATTGAAGACATCATAAGAAGGAAAGTGAAACGCCATGCAACCTCTGAAGAGACAACTAACACAACACCTATACCCCCTATTAGACTATTTTACAGGAACTTCTTTTCCACAGCTCATAAAACGGAGGAAAGGGTCCTGAAAGATATTGTAATAGAAACGTTATTCCTACAGACAAAAATCAGAAGATACAATTGACGATCTACTATAAAACCAAGAAAACGGCCAACCTACTCATGAGAAACTCTCCAGACACAAAGCAGATCGGTTTAAAAGAGACCAATGTCGTCTATGCCTTCAAATGCCCACTTGGGGACTGTAAGCCTCAAAGAATTCAGTATATAGGCAAGACAACAACATCTCTTTCCAGGCGATTAACGATGCATAAGCAACAGGGCTCCATTAAGGAACATATAATCTCTTCCCACAACCAGACCATCACCAGAGAAGTCTTAACAAAACACACGGAAATCATCGATAGATACAGCGATAGCAGGCGGCTAGATATCTGCGAGGCACTACACATTAAGAAGTCGACACCAGCAATCAACAGCAAATTAATGCACAACTATATTCTACCCACTTCAAGACTCCGCACCAATATAGAAGCATCAAGAAATATGGGCCAATAGGCCCTTTGCAGTTACTTCCATTCTTCCCTTTAACTTACAAAATATTATACCCATTGTTTCGTGTTCTGTCTTGTGTTAAAAGTTTGTTTTCAACTCATCCAAAACTGTTGTAACATATCACCTCACCCAAATGCAGGTATAAAATCGAAGCTGTTTAAACTCTGTTCAGTTATAGTTGTGTGTGTGTAAACTAAAGTCTTTGAAAATGTAATAAGTTTTACGAAACGCGTTCAAGTGTCGCGTCACACTAGAAATAAAAATGAATTTTGGAGAATTGATTTTTCAGTTACCATCAACAGTGAAAAGAAATATTAGAAACTTTTAAGAGTCTTACTTTTTCGGTCATATTTAATAATCATATTAATGATTTAATAATCATTAAAGCTATGATATATATATATATATATATATATATATATATATATATATATATATATATATATATATTATTAAATATGACCGAAAAAGTAAGATTAATAATTCTAACACGAATTTTCTCAATCTTTCGTACATTACGCTTCACTGTTGGAGGTAAATCAAAAATCACTTCTCCAAAATTCATTTTTATTTCTAGTCTGACGCGACACGGGCGCGTTTCGTAAAACTTATTACATTTTCAAAGACTTCACAAATACACAACTGATTAGAACTTACGTATCTCTGATTTTATATCTACATTTGAGTGAGGTGGGAGGGGTGATGTGGCATTAACACAAGACAGAACAAGAGGGGATATTAATAGGGTATTAAAAGTATCAACACAAGACAGAACAGAAACAATGGGTATTGAATAGAAGTGTTTGTAGTAAGCCTATTGGTCCATATTTCTTGATGCTTCTATATTGGAGCGGAGTCTTGAGGTGGGTAGAATATAGTTGTGCAATAATTGGCTGTTGATTGCTGGTGTTGACTTCTTGATGTGTAGTGCCTCGCAAACGTCAAGCCGCCTGCTATCGCTGTATCTATCGATGATTTCTGTGTTGTTTACTAGGATTTCTCTGGCGATGGTTTGGTTATGGGAAGAGATTATATGTTCCTTAATGGAGCCCTGTTGCTTATGCATCGTTAAACGCCTAGAAAGAGATGTTGTTGTCTTGCCTATATACTGGGTTTTTTGGAGCTTACAGTCCCCAAGTGGGCATTTGAAGGCATAGACGACGTTAGTCTCTTTTAAAGCGTTCTGTTTTGTGTCTGGAGAGTTTCTCATGAGTAGGCTGGCCGTTTTTCTGGTTTTATAGTAAATCGTCAGTTGTATCCTCTGATTTTTGTCTGTAGGGATAACGTTTCTATTAACAATATCTTTCAGGACCCTTTCCTCCGTTTTATGAGCTGTGGAAAAGAAGTTCCTGTAAAATAGTCTAATAGGGGGTATAGGTGTTGTGTTAGTTGTCTCTTCAGAGGTTGCATGGCTTTTCACTTTCCTTCTTATGATGTCTTCGATGAAACCATTGGAGAAGCCGTTATTGACTAGGACCTGCCTTACCCTACAGAGTTCTTCGTCGACTTGCTTCCATTCTGAGCTGTGGCTGAGAGCACGGTCGACGTATGCGTTAACAACACTCCTCTTGTACCTGTCAGGGCAGTCGCTGTTGGCATTTAGGCACATTCCTATGTTTGTTTCCTTAGTGTAGACTGCAGTGTGGAAACCTCCGCCCTTTTCCATGACTGTTACATCTAGAAAAGGCAGCTTCCCATCCTTTTCCGTCTCGTAAGTGAAACGCAGCACGGAACTCTGCTCAAATGCCTCCTTCAGCTCCTGCAGATGTCTGACATCAGGTACCTGTGTAAAAATGTCGTCAACATACCTGCAGTATATGGCCGGTTTCAAGTTCATGTCGACTAAGACTTTTTGCTCGATGGTACCCATGTAGAAGTTTGCAAACAGGACACCTAGGGGAGAACCCATGGCGACCCCATCTACTTGCTTATACATGTGCCCATCCGGGCTCAAGAAGGGTGCCTCTTTAGTACAAGCTTGGAGTAGTTTCCTCAGAATACTTTCTGGCATGTCAAGAGGAGTACAGGCTGGATCACGATACACTCTGTCGGCTATCATTCCGATTGTCTCGTCCACAGGTACGTTGGTAAACAGCGATTCTACGTCCAACGAGGCTCTTATCCCTGTGGCCCGTGTGCCCCGCAGTAAGTCCACAAATTCCTTTGGAGACTTCAGGCTGAAGGCGCAAGGAACATAAGGAGTCAGCAGGCCGTTGAGTCGCTTCGCCAGTCTGTACGTGGGTGTGGGTATCTGGCTAATGATTGGCCGAAGTGGGTTTCCAGGCTTGTGCGTCTTGACATTTCCATACGCATATCCAGGTTTATATTCCCCAATGATCTTTGGCAGGTGGAGTCCGGATTTCTTGGCGTTCACAGTTTCGATCAGTTTGTTGACCTTTGCTTTTAATTCGGCTGTAGTGTCCTTCGTTACCCTTTGGAACTTAGTTTGGTCAGAGAGTATGATGTTCATTTTCGCCAGATATTCGTCTTTTTTAAGAATGACATATATTGGCGACTTGTCACCTCTCCTGACAACTATCTCCTTGTTCTCACGAAGGCTTTTAGCTGCCGCTTTAAGCTCGGGGGACAGTATGGTGCTTCTGTAGTTGCCTCGATTCTTTCCTCCTTCTGCAATAAGTTCTGCTTGTAAGGTATCTTTGGTAGTGACCTTCTTTTGTGTCTCGAGGTCGAATATGTCGTCCAACAGAATTTCCAACTCTACTTTCCGAGCCATTTCACTCGGTCTGGACATAACATGACAGTTTATGCCCAGATTTAGGAGAGTGACTTGGTCCTCAGTGAGGTTAATTCCTGCAAGGTTCAGGAAGCCATCTCTTGGTCGTGGAATTGCCATGGAGGACCTATGGCAATTCCACGACCAAGAGATGGCTTCCTGAACCTTGCAGGAATTAACCTCACTGAGGACCAAGTCACTCTCCTAAATCTGGGCATAAACTGTCATGTTATGTCCAGACCGAGTGAAATGGCCCGGAAAGTAGAGTTGGAAATTCTGTTGGACGACATATTCGACCTCGAGACACAAAAGAAGGTCACTACCAAAGATACCTTACAAGCAGAACTTATTGCAGAAGGAGGAAAGAATCGAGGCAACTACAGAAGCACCATACTGTCCCCCGAGCTTAAAGCGGCAGCTAAAAGCCTTCGTGAGAACAAGGAGATAGTTGTCAGGAGAGGTGACAAGTCGCCAATATATGTCATTCTTAAAAAAGACGAATATCTGGCGAAAATGAACATCATACTCTCTGACCAAACTAAGTTCCAAAGGGTAACGAAGGACACTACAGCCGAATTAAAAGCAAAGGTCAACAAACTGATCGAAACTGTGAACGCCAAGAAATCCGGACTCCACCTGCCAAAGATCATTGGGGAATATAAACCTGGATATGCGTATGGAAATGTCAAGACGCACAAGCCTGGAAACCCACTTCGGCCAATCATTAGCCAGATACCCACACCCACGTACAGACTGGCGAAGCGGCTCAACGGCCTGCTGACTCCTTATGTTCCTTGCGCCTTCAGCCTGAAGTCTCCAAAGGAATTTGTGGACTTACTGCGGGGCACACGGGCCACAGGGATAAGAGCCTCGTTGGACGTAGAATCGCTGTTTACCAACATACCTGTGGACGAGACAATCGGAATGATAGCCGACAGAGTGTATCGTGATCCAGCCTGTACTCCTCTTGACATGCCAGAAAGTATTCTGAGGAAACTACTCCAAGCTTGTACTAAAGAGGCACCCTTCTTGAGCCCGGATGGGCACATGTATAAGCAAGTAGATGGGGTCGCCATGGGTTCTCCCCTAGGTGTCCTGTTTGCAAACTTCTACATGGGTACCATCGAGCAAAAAGTCTTAGTCGACATGAACTTGAAACCGGCCATATACTGCAGGTATGTTGACGACATTTTTACACAGGTACCTGATGTCAGACATCTGCAGGAGCTGAAGGAGGCATTTGAGCAGAGTTCCGTGCTGCGTTTCACTTACGAGACGGAAAAGGATGGGAAGCTGCCTTTTCTAGATGTAACAGTCATGGAAAAGGGCGGAGGTTTCCACACTGCAGTCTACACTAAGGAAACAAACATAGGAATGTGCCTAAATGCCAACAGCGACTGCCCTGACAGGTACAAGAGGAGTGTTGTTAACGCATACGTCGACCGTGCTCTCAGCCACAGCTCAGAATGGAAGCAAGTCGACGAAGAACTCTGTAGGGTAAGGCAGGTCCTAGTCAATAACGGCTTCTCCAATGGTTTCATCGAAGACATCATAAGAAGGAAAGTGAAAAGCCATGCAACCTCTGAAGAGACAACTAACACAACACCTATACCCCCTATTAGACTATTTTACAGGAACTTCTTTTCCACAGCTCATAAAACGGAGGAAAGGGTCCTGAAAGATATTGTTAATAGAAACGTTATCCCTACAGACAAAAATCAGAGGATACAACTGACGATTTACTATAAAACCAGAAAAACGGCCAGCCTACTCATGAGAAACTCTCCAGACACAAAACAGAACGCTTTAAAAGAGACTAACGTCGTCTATGCCTTCAAATGCCCACTTGGGGACTGTAAGCTCCAAAAAACCCAGTATATAGGCAAGACAACATCTCTTTCTAGGCGTTTAACGATGCATAAGCAACAGGGCTCCATTAAGGAACATATAATCTCTTCCCATAACCAAACCATCGCCAGAGAAATCCTAGTAAACAACACAGAAATCATCGATAGATACAGCGATAGCAGGCGGCTTGACGTTTGCGAGGCACTACACATCAAGAAGTCAACACCAGCAATCAACAGCCAATTATTGCACAACTATATTCTACCCACCTCAAGACTCCGCTCCAATATAGAAGCATCAAGAAATATGGACCAATAGGCTTTCTACAAACACTTCTATTCAATACCCATTGTTTCTGTTCTGTCTTGTGTTGATACTTTTAATACCCTATTAATATCCCCTCTTGTTCTGTCTTGTGTTAATGCCACATCACCCCTCCCACCTCACTCAAATGTAGATATAAAATCAGAGATACGTAAGTTCTAATCAGTTGTGTATTTGTGAAGTCTTTGAAGATGTAATAAGTTTTACGAAACGCGCCCGTGTCGCGTCAGACTAGAAATAAAAATGAATTTTGGAGAAGTGATTTTTGATTTACCTCCAACAGTGAAGCATAATGTACGAAAGATTGAGAAAATTCGTGTTAGAATTATTAATCTTACTTTTTCGGTCATATTTAATAATATATGTCTACAGGAAAGACTGCTACCAAAATATACTAATATATATATATATATATATATATATATATATATATATATATATATATATATATATATATATATATATATATATATATATATGTCGTACCTAGTAGCCAGAACGCACTTCTCAGCCTACTATGCAAGGCCCGATTTGCCTAATAAGCCAAGTTTTCCTGAATTAATATATTTTCTCTAATTTTTTTCTTATGAAATGATAAAGCTACCCATTTCATTATGTATGAGGTCAATTTTTTTTTATTGGAGTTAAAATTAACGAAGATATATGACCGAACCTAATCAACTCTACCTAACCTAACCTAACCTATCTTTATAGGTTAGGTTACGTTAGGTAGCCGAAAAAGTTAAGTTAGGTTAGGTTAGGTAGGTTAGGTAGTCGAAAAACAATTAATTCATGAAAACTTGGCTTATTAGGCAAATCGAGCCTTGCATAGTAGGCTGAGAAGTGCGTTCTGGCTACTAGGTACGACATATATATATATATATATATATATATATATATATATATATATATATATATATATATATATATATATATATATATATATATATATATATATATATATATATATATATATATATATATATATATATATATATATATTAAATATAACCGGAAAAGTAAGATTAATAATTCTAACACGAATTTTCTCAATCTTTCGTACATTATGCTTCACTGTTGGAGGTAAATCAAAAATCACTTCTCCAAAATTCATTTTTATTTCTAGTCTGACGCGACACGGGCGCGTTTCGTAAAACTTATTACATTTTCAAAGACTTCACAAATACACAACTGATTAGAACTTGCGTTTCCCTGATTTTATATCTACATTTGAGTGAGGTGGGAAGGGTGATGTGGCATTACATTTGAGTAAGGTGGGAAGGATGATGTGGCATTAGAGGATATTAATAGGGTATTAAAAGTATCAACACAAGACAGAACACGAAACAATGGATATTGAATAGAAGTGTTTGTAGAAAGCCTATTGGTCCATATTTCTTGATGCTTCTATATTGGAGCGGAGTCTTGAGGTGGGTAGAATATAGTTGTGCAATAATTGGCTGTTGATTGCTGGTGTTGACTTCTTGATGTGTAGTGCCTCGCAAACGTCGAGCCGCCTGCTATCGCTGTATCTATCGATGATTTCTGTGTTGTTTACTAGGATTTCTCTGGCGATGGTTTGGTTATGGGAAGAGATTATATGTTCCTTAATGGAGCCCTGTTGTTTATGCATCGTTAAACGCCTAGAAAGAGATGTTGTTGTCTTGCCTATATACTGGGTTTTTTGGAGCTTACAGTCCCCAAGTGGGCATTTGAAGGCATAGACGACGTTAGTCTCTTTTAAAGCGTTCTGTTTCGTGTCTGGAGAGTTTCTCATGAGTAGGCTGGCCGTTTTTCTGGTTTTATAGTAAATCGTCAGTTGTATCCTCTGATTTTTGTCTGTAGGGATAACGTTTCTATTAACAATATCTTTCAGGACCCTTTCCTCTGTTTTATGAGCTGTGGAAAAGAAGTTCCTGTAAAATAGTCTAATAGGGGGTATAGGTGTTGTGTTAGTTGTCTCTTCGGAGGTTGCATGGCTTTTCACTTTCCTTCTTATGATGTCTTCGATGAAACCATTGGAGAAGCCGTTATTGACTAGAACCTGCCTTACCCTACAGAGTTCTTCGTCGACTTGCTTCCATTCTGAGCTGTGGCTGAGAGCACGGTCGACGTATGCGTTAACAACACTCCTCTTGTACCTGTCGGGGCAGTCGCTGTTGGCATTTAGGCACATTCCTATGTTTGTTTCCTTTGTGTAGACTGCAGTGTGGAAACCTCCGCCCTTTTCCATGACTGTTACATCTAGAAAAGGCAGCTTCCCATCCTTTTCCGTCTCGTAAGTGAAACGCAGCACGGAACTCTGCTCAAATGCCTCCTTCAGCTCCTGCAGATGTCTGACATCAGGTACCTGTGTAAAAATGTCGTCAACATACCTGCAGTATATGGCCGGTTTCAAGTTCATGTCGACTAAGACTTTTTGCTCGATGGTACCCATGTAGAAGTTTGCAAACAGGACACCTAGGGGAGAACCCATAGCGACCCCATCTACTTGCTTATACATGTGCCCATCCGGGCTCAAGAAGGGTGCCTCTTTAGTACAAGCTTGGAGTAGTTTCCTCAGAATACTTTCTGGCATGTCAAGAGGAGTACAGGCTGGATCACGATACACTCTGTCGGCTATCATTCCGATTGTCTCGTCCACAGGTACGTTGGTAAACAGCGATTCTACGTCCAACGAGGCTCTTATCCCTGTGGCCCGTGCGCCCCGCAGTAAGTCCACAAATTCAGACTGCTACCAAAATATACTAATATATATATATATATATATATATATATATATATATATATATATATATATATATATATATATATATATATATATATATATATATATATATATATATATATATATATATTTATATTCTAGCTGTACTCGGCCACGCGCGGCTGAGTCACAGCAACCTTCCCGTCTCCCAAGGCTCTCCACCATTCCCACCTGCCCCATCTCCTTGTCCTCCCAACACTTCCTCACTCCCCTGTCCCCTCGTCCTCCCCACCATTCTCTTTTCCCCCATTCCTTTGGCCTCCCCACAATCCCCGACTCCACTGTCCGCTCATCCTCCTAACCATTCTCCACTCCTCCGTCCCCTCGGTGCAGGGAATGATGGAGAAAAAAATAAATAAAAAAATAAACTATACTCTCGAAATGAACGGTATGGTAAGCAAAACAGCTGAATTCCAACGCATTTTCACACAAAACAATTAAATCTAAATGAAAATAAATCGAAATCTACGAAAATTCAATTTATCAATGGAATCAAAAACATTGAAATGGAATTCTACCTTATTTAGTATAGCGTTTGTTGCTCTTGTGTGCAGCAGATGGTGTTGTTTTTTAAAAAATGTATGGTTTTACCTGTCACAGGTGTGGCACCTATACTTATACTCACGAAATTAATGGTATGGTCAACAACACAGCTCAATGTCACACAAAACCTAAATGAAAATGGAAATGTTCGTTTGTGCATTACTGCTATCTCCGAAAGTTCTTCACCGATTGCTTTGAAATTTTCACACAACGTTGCATTCGAATAGGGCATCTTTTTACATACATACTATATAGATGCTATCCCTGTGACGGGTAAAAACATGCGTTTTTTAAAAAACAGTGCCATCTGTTGCACATAATAACAACATACACGCTATACTAAATAGGTAACGAATTACATTTCAATGTTTCCGATTGCATTGATAAATTATATTTTCATAGATTTCGATTTTTTTTTATTTTTAATTGAATTATTTTTTGATACTTTGCATTGGAATTGAGCTGTGTTTTTACCATACCATTCATTTCATAAGTATTAGTATAGATGCCACACCTGTGACAGGAAAAACGATGCTTTTCTTGAAAGCAGCGCCATCTGTTGCATGTAAGAGCAACACACATGCTATACTAAATGTGTTACAATTCCATTTCAATGATTCTGATTGCATTGATAAATTGAATTTTCATAGATTTTGATTTATTTTCATTTTGATTTAATTATTTTGTGTGAATTGCATTGGAATTGAGCTGTGTTGTTTACCATACCGTTCATTTTGTGAGTATAGCTTATTTTTTTTTTTCATATTTTCATTTAATTTTAACCGTTTTATTATATTTCAGTGATGGGAACATCAGATCACTTGATGTTTCCAATTTTCTGATGGGAACATCAGACCATTTGGAAGGCATCGGACGAGGGAGTGGGGAATGGTGGGGATGACGAGGGGGCCGGAAGTGAGAGATGGTGGGGACGACGAGGGGACAAGGGAGGGGGATATGGTGAGGAAGAACGAGGGGACGGGGGAGTTTGGGATGGTGGGGACGAGGGGATGGGGGAATGGAGAATGGTGGAGATGACAGGGGAGTGGGGAATGGTTGGGAGACCGAGGAGACGGGTGAGGGGGAAATGGTGGAGAGGACTGGGAGACAGGGAAGGTTGTTGTGGCTCAGCAACGCACATGGAGCCACAGCAACGCGTGGCTGTGTTGCTGTGCTGTGTTGCTGAGCCACAGCAACGCGTGGCCTGGTACTGCTAGTACATATATATAAAACAAAACTAAAGAATTCAACCTCGTGAAGGATTCGAACATTAGATAGCGAGGTGCTCCAGACACGCTAGCGTATCCAGTACGTTATACACTTGAACAGTGCAGGCGTTACAAAAGTCGTTGTTAGCTATTTCAGCAACGAACCTAAAGCACTCGCAATGGGAAGAGAACACCAATAGTTTTCATCATATCAGCCAATTACTGAAGAGAACGCGAGCCTCAATGACCGACATTGAGGTTGACTTCTTTAGGTCCATTTAACTTGAGTGTTTAGGCAAGTGAGTCGTACATTGAGGCCCGCATTCTCCTCACTAAGTGACTGATTTGATGAATCAGTCAACTTCAGTAACTTGAGTAACATAAGTAAGGGCTGCTTGAGTAACAAATGTTACTCATGCAGTCCCAGCCCTGGACTGGTGGCGACACCCACTTCTCCTGCCAGAGTTTAGAGAGTATACAGAGTTATGTATTCTGGAAGTGAGTCAATTATCCAGACGCGATCATGTCAATTATATGTCAAACATCTAATGATTCTATTTCACTCAAATCAAATATATAAACATTATTCTACTAATAATACTTTTTATTAAGCCGTTAAACAAATTATACCCTTCATTAAAGAAAAAAATACCAAACTCATCAAAGAGTTAATTATTTCGGTGGACTGGCTTTGTATGTAAATATTATACTGATGATAAATGTATTCTTCCATTGACTCTGTTGCCATGGTGACCTGACACTAATATATTCATTCTTTCCCCTTACTCTCAGTTACCGTAGTGACCCGACGCAATAATATAAGTACACTTTCCCCTCATTCACATGATGTTTGTTTACACTTTATTGGTGCATTATTCGTTTATTTACAATGTTGCTGAAGTGTGTTTGTTATGGGTGGCAGCCGGTGCCTCAGTGGCCCTGGTGTGTGACTGTTGGACTCTGTGGTAGTACCTGGTGCCACTTCTTGCTTCCTGGCTGTCTCTAGGAGAGGCAGCTGTACAGAAGCAGCAGCAGACAGGCAGCTGTAGAGAAGCAGCTGTAGAGAAGCAGCAGCAGAGAGGCAGCTGTAGAGAAGCAGCAGCAGACAGGCAGTTGTAGAGAAGCAGCTGTAGAGAGGCAGCTGTAGAGAAGCAGCAGCAGACAGGCAGTTGTAGAGAAGCAGCTGTAGAGAAGCAGCAGCAGAGAGGCAGCTGTAGAGAAGCAGCAGCAGAGAGGCAGTTGTAGAGAAGCAGCAGCAGAGAGGCAGCTGTAGAGAAGCAGCAGCAGAGAGGCAGCTGTAGAGAAGCAGCAGCAGAGAGGCAGCTGTAGAGAAGCAGCAGCAGAGAGGCAGCTGTAGAGAAGCAGCAGCAGAGAGGCAGTTGTAGAGAAGCAGCAGCAGAGAGGCAGCTGTAGAGAAGCAGCAGCAGAGAGGCAGCTGTAGAGAAGCAGCAGCAGAGAGGCTGCTGTAGAGAAGCAGCAGCAGAGAGGCAGCTGTAGAGAAGCAGCAGCAGAGAGGCAGCTGTAGAGAAGCAGCAGCAGAGAGGCAGCTGTAGAGAAGCAGCAGCAGAGAGGCAGCTGTAGAGAAGCAGCAGAAGAGAGGCAGCTGTAGAGAAGCAGCAGCAGAGAGGCAGTTGTAGAGAAGCAGCAGCAGAGAGGCAGCTGTAGAGAAGCAGCAGCAGAGAGGCAGCTGTAGAGAAGCAGCAGAAGAGAGGCAGCTGTAGAGAAGCAGCAGCAGAGAGGCAGTTGTAGAGAAGCAGCAGCAGAGAGGCAGCTGTAGAGAAGCAGCAGCAGAGAGGCAGTTGTAGAGAAGCAGCAGCAGAGAGGCAGCTGTAGTAAAGCAGCAGCAGAGAGGCAGCTGTAGAGAAGCAGCAGCAGAGAGGCAGCTGTAGAGAAGCAGCAGCAGAGAGGCAGCTGTAGTGAAGCAGCAGCAGAGAGGCAGCTGTAGAGAAGCAGCAGCAGAGAGGCAGCTGTAGTGAAGCAGCAGCAGAGAGGCAGCTGTAGTGAAGCAGCAGCAGAGAGGCAGCTGTAGAGAAGCAGCAGCAGAGAGGCAGCTGTAGTGAAGCAGCAGCAGAGAGGCAGCTGTAGAGAAGCAGCAGCAGAGAGGCAGCTGTAGAGAAGCAGCAGCAGAGAGGCAGCTGTAGAGAAGCAGCAGTAGAGAGGCAGCTGTAGTGAAGCAGCAGTAGAGAGGCAGCTGTAGAGAAGCAGCAGCAGAGAGGCAGCTGTAGAGAAGCAGCAGCAGAGAGGCAGCTGTAGAGAAGCAGCAGCAGAGAGGCAGCTGTAGAGAAGCAGCAGCAGAGAGGCAGCTGTAGAGAAGCAGCAGCAGAGAGGCAGCTGTAGAGAAGCAGCAGCAGAGAGGCAGCTGTAGAGAAGCAGCAGAAGAGAGGCAGCTGTAGAGAAGCAGCAGCAGAGAGGCAGCTGTAGAGAAGCAGCAGCAGAGAGGCAGCTGTAGTGAAGCAGCAGTAGAGAAGAAGCATCAGAGAGGCAGCTGTAGTGAAGCAGCAGCAGAGAGGCAGCTGTAGTGAAGCAGCAGTAGAGAGGCAGCTGTAGAGAAGCAGCTGTAGAGAAGCAGCAGCAGAGAGGCAGCTGTAGAGAAGCAGCAGTAGAGAGGCAGCTGTAGAGAAGCAGCTGTAGAGAAGCAGCAGCAAAGAGGCAGCTGTAGAGAAGCAGCAGCAGAGAGGCAGCTGTAGAGAAGCAGCAGCAGAGAGGCAGCTGTAGAGAAGCAGCAGCAGAGAGGCAGCTGTAGAGAAGCAGCAGCAGATAGGCAGCTGTAGTGAAGCAGCAGTAGAGAAGCAGCAGCAGAGAGGCAGCTGTAGTGAAGCAGCAGTAGAGAGGCAGCTGTAGAGAAGCAGCTGTAGAGAAGCAGCAGCAGAGAGGCAGCTGTAGAGAAGCAGCAGCAGAGAGGCAGCTGTAGAGAAGCAGCAGCAGAGAGGCAGCTGTAGAGAAGCAGCAGCAGAGAGGCAGCTGTAGAGAAGCAGCAGCAGAGAGGCAGCTGTAGAGAAGCAGCAGCAGATAGGCAGCTGTAGTAAAGCAGCAGCAGAGAGGCAGCTGTAGAGAAGCAGCAGCAGAGAGGCAGCTGTAGTGAAGCAGCAGCAAAGAGGCAGCTGTAGAGAAGCAGCAGCAGAGAGGCAGCTGTAGAGAAGCAGCAGTAGAGAGGCAGCTGTAGAGAAGAAGCTGTAGAGAAGCAGCAGCAGAGAGGCAGCTGTAGAGAAGCAGCAGCAGAGAGGCAGCTGTAGAGAAGCAGCAGCAGAGAGGCAGCTGTTGAGAAGCAGCAGCAGAGAGGCAGTTGTAGAGAAGCAGCAGCAGAGAGGCAGCTGTAGAGAAGCAGCAGCAGAGAGGCAGCTGTAGAGAAGCAGCAGCAGAGAGGCAGCTTTAGAGAAGCAGCAGCAGAGAGGCCCATAATAATACAGGACTGTGTTCAGAGTTTACCACAATAATACAGGACTGTGTTCAGAGTTTACCACAATAATACAGGACTGTGTTCAGAGTTTACCACAATAATACAGGACTGTGTTCAGAGTTTACCACAATAATACAGGACTGTGTTCAGAGTTTACCACAATAATACAGGACTGTGTTCAGAGTTTACCACAAAAATACAGGACTGTGTTCAGAGTTTACCACAATAATACAGGACTGTGTTCAGAGTTTACCACAATAATACAGGACTGTGTTCAGAGTTTACCACAATAATACAGGACTGTGTTCAGAGTTTACCACAATAATACAGGACTGTGTTCAGAGTTTACCACAATAATACAGGACTGTGTTCAGAGTTTACCACAATAATACAGGACTGTGTTCAGAGTTTACCATAATAATACAGGACTGTGTTCAGAGTTTACCATAATAATACAGGACTGTGTTCAGAGTTTACCATAATAATACAGGACTGTGTTCAGAGTTTACCACAATAATACAGAACTGTGTTCAGAGTTTACCACAATAATACAGGACTGTGTTCAGAGTTTACCACAATAATACAGGACTGTGTTCAGAGTTTACCATAATAATACAGGACTGTGTTCAGAGTTTACCATAATAATACAGGACTGTGTTCAGAGTTTACCATAATAATACAGGACTGTGTTCAGAGTTTACCACAATAATACAGGACTGTGTTCAGAGTTTACCACAATAATACAGGACTGTGTTCAGAGTTTACCATAATAATACAGGACTGTGTTCAGAGTTTACCATAATAATACAGGACTGTGTTCAGAGTTTACCATAATAATACAGGACTGTGTTCAGAGTTTACCATAATAATACAAGACTGTGCTCTGAGTTTACCATAATAATACAGGACTGTGTTCAGAGTTTACCACAATAATACAGGACTGTGCTCTGAGTTTACCACAATAATACAGGACTGTGCTCTGAGTTTACCACAATAATACAGGACTGTGTTCAGAGTTTACCACAATAATACAGGACTGTGTTCAGAGTTTACCATAATAATACAGGACTGTGTTCAGAGTTTACCATAATAATACAGGACTGTGCTCTGAGTTTACCATAATAATACAGGACTGTGTTCAGAGTTTACCACAATAATACAGGACTGTGTTCAGAGTTTACCACAATAATACAGGACTGTGTTCAGAGTTTACCACAATAATAAAGGACTGTGTTCAGAGTTTACCATAATAATACAGGACTGTGTTCAGAGTTTACCATAATAATACAGGACTGTGTTCAGAGTTTACCATAATAATACAGGACTGTGCTCAGAGTTTACCATAATAATACAGGACTGTGTTCAGAGTTTACCATAATAATACAAGACTGTGCTCTGAGTTTACCATAATAATACAGGACTGTGTTCAGAGTTTATAATAATAATACAAGACTGTGTTCTGAGTTTACCATAATAATACAGGACTGTGCTCAGAGTTTACCATAATAATACAAGACTGTGCTCAGAGTTTACCATAATAATACAGGACTGTGTTCAGGGTTTACCATAATAATACAGGACTGTGTTCAGAGTTTACCATAATAATACAGGACTGTGTTCAGAGTTTACCACAATAATACAGGACTGTGCTCAGAGTTTACCATAATAATACAGGACTGTGTTCAGAGTTTACCATAATAATACAGGACTGTGTTCAGAGTTTACCACAATAATACAGGACTGTGTTCAGAGTTTACCACAATAATACAGGACTGTGTTCAGAGTTTACCATAATAATACAGGACTGTGTTCAGAGTTTACCACAATAATACAGGACTGTGTTCAGAGTGTACCATAATAATACAGGACTGTGTTCAGAGTTTACCACAATAATACAGGACTGTGTTCAGAGTTTACCATAATAATACAGGACTGTGTTCAGAGTGTACCATAATAATACAGGACTGTGTTCAGAGTTTACCATAATAATACAGGACTGTGTTCAGAGTGTACCATAATAATACAGGACTGTGCTCAGAGTTTACCATAATAATACAGGACTGTGTTCAGAGTTTACCACAATAATACAGGACTGTGTTCAGAGTTTACCATAATAATACAGGACTGTGCTCAGAGTTTACCATAATAATACAGGACTGTGTTCAGAGTGTACCATAATAATACAGGACTGTGTTCAGAGTTTACCATAATAATACAGGACTGTGCTCAGAGTTTATCATAATAATACAGGACTGTGTTCAGAGTGTACCATAATAATACAGGACTGTGTTCAGAGTGTACCTATCAGTGTTGAGTCCAGGTGGTGACCAGTGTTGCAACAAGAGTCGTGCCTGAATTAAGTGGACCGGTTAAAGTAAGTGAGTCTCACAACGGAAACTAGAGAAAAAGCAGATGGCATATGATCACCATATACAAAATACTGAATTCAAAACCAATTTAATGGACAAGGAAACCTTATTATATTGAGAGAAAATATGATCAAAATCACATGGCGAAAGACGGAAACGCCAATACGTCGACGAGGAAATACTGGCCATTATACAGGTGATGACCAGTGCACTGGGAGCTGAAGTAGTGGAGGAGCCGTCTCCTCCACTACTTCAAGACCAAGGGCCAGATTCACGAAAGCACTTACGAACGTGTACATCTTTCCTCAATCTTTGACGGCTTTGGTTACATTTAGTAAACAGTTTACAAGCATGAAAACTTGCCAATCAACTGTTGTTGTTTTTTTTTTTTGAGATATATACATGAGTTCAGTTCAGTTGAAGAGTTCACTACAGTTGAAGAGTTCACTACAGCTGTTATTGTTACAAACAGCCTCCTGGTGCTTCGGAGCTCATCAACTGTTTAATAATTGTAAACAAAGCCGCCAAAGATTGACAAAAGATGTACAGGTTCGTAAGTGCTTTCGTGAATCTGGCCCCAGACACTGTCAACAACTGAGTCATCGTGAGCAGTGATGACGCCCCTCACAGATTTCATTTATTACTATTATTAATATTTTTTTATGATATCTGAAAGTCTAAATGTTCACTTGCATTTTGATATTTATTTAAAAGAAATCAGAGGACTTTTAGTAATTAAGAGAGCGGAGGAATTTTGGCTTAATATATAAATTAGCGACTACCGCATGGAGATGTGGCACCACTGGAGAGATGCCAAATTAGCGACTACCGCGCGGAGATGCGGCAACACTGGGGAGATGCCATATTAGCGACTACCACACGGAGATGTGGCACAACTGGAGAGACGCCAAATTAGCGACTACCGCGCGGAGATGCGGCAACACTGGAGAGATGCCAAATTAGTGACTACCGCTCGGAGATATGGCAACACTGGAGAGGTGCCAACAATTATTTTGTTCTCTTATGGCAACAAAACGTAATCAGATTAAGCAAATACAAGTTATTGAAAAGAACAAATGAAGTTAAATAATTAAAAGGGGTTTTGGTGGGGATTTATGACTCCGCATTTTGGCATGAATATTCATGTTGTAAAGCTCCACTAAGAGTTCTGACTCTGCACTCTCTGTTGTAAAGCTCCACTAAGAGTTCTCACTCTGCACTCTCTGTTGTAAAGCTCCACTAAGAGTTCTCACTCTGCACTCTCTGTTGTAAAGCTCCACTAAGAGTTCTCACTCTGCACTCTCTGTTGTAAAGCTCCACTAAGAGTTCTCACTCTGCACTCTCTGTTGTAAAGCTCCACTAAGAGTTCTCACTCTGCACTCTCTGTTGTAAAGCTCCACTAAGAGTTCTCACTCTGCACTCTCTGTTGTAAAGCTCCACTAAGAGTTCTCACTCTGCACTCTCTGTTGTAAAGCTCCACTAAGAGTTCTCACTCTGCACTCTCTGTTGTAAAGCTCCACTAAGAGTTCTCACTCTGCACTCTCTGTTGTAAAGCTCCACTAAGAGTTCTCACTCTGCACTCTCTGTTGTAAAGCTCCACTAAGAGTTCTCACTCTGCACTCTCTGTTGTTAAGCTCCACTAAGAGTTCTCACTCTGCACTCTCTGTTGTTAAGCTCCACTAAGAGTTCTCACTCTGCACTCTCTGTTGTAAAGCTCCACTAAGAGTTCTCACTCTGCACTCTCTGTTGTTAAGCTCCACTAAGAGTTCTCACTCTGCACTCTCTGTTGTTAAGCTCCACTAAGAGTTCTCACTCTGCACTCTCTGTTGTAAAGCTCCACTAAGAGTTCTCACTCAGCACTCTCTGTTGTAAAGCTCCACTAAGAGTTCTCACTCTGCACTCTCTGTTGTAAAGCTCCACTAAGAGTTCTCACTCTGCATTCTCTGTTGTAAAGCTCCACTAAGAGTTCTCACTCTGCACTCTCTGTTGTAAAGCTCCACTAAGAGTTCTCACTCTGCACTCTCTGTTGTAAAGCTCCACTAAGAGTTCTCACTCTGCACTCTCTGTTGTAAAGCTCCACTAAGAGTTCTCACTCTGCACTCTCTGTTGTAAAGCTCCACTAAGAGTTCTCACTCTGCACTCTCTGTTGTTAAGCTCCACTAGAGTTCTCACTCTGCACTCTCTGTTGTTAAGCTCCACTAAGAGTTCTCACTCTGCACTCTCTGTTGTAAAGCTCCACTAAGAGTTCTCACTCTGCACTCTCTGTTGTTAAGCTCCACTAAGAGTTCTCACTCTGCACTCCCTGTTGTTAAGCTCCACTAAGAGTTCTCACTCTGCACTCTCTGTTGTAAAGCTCCACTAAGAGTTCTCACTCTGCACTCTCTGTTGTAAAGCTCCACTAAGAGTTCTCACTCTGCACTCTCTGTTGTAAAGCTCCACTAAGAGTTCTCACTCTGCACTCTCTTTTGTAAAGCTCCACTAAGAGTTCTCACTCTGCACTCTCTGAAACTTTACCAAATATTTATATAATTTTCATAAAGCACAGATTTAAACATGCCTTAAAAATACATGCATATAAATACTGAATTTATTTATTTAAATTAAGAAATATTTATTACAATTTTTATAAGAGAAAATATTGAAATAGGTTTTTTGGTGCCAACGAGAAGCAGTAAACAATATTACCTGTTTAAGCTGTGAGCCGTTTTCTGTTTATGGTCCTCTGGTAGGTTAGGATAAGCGTGTTTATGGTCCTCTGGTAGGTTAGGATAAGCGTGTTTATGGTCCTCTGGTAGGTTAGGATAAGCGTGTTTATGGTCCTCTGGTAGGTTAGGGTAAGCGTGTTTATGGTCCTCTGGTAGGTTAGGATAAGCGTGTTTATGGTCCTCTGGTAGGTTAGGATAAGCGTGTTTATGGTCCTCTGGTAGGTTAGGGTAAGCGTGTTTATGGTCCTCTGGTAGGTTAGGATAAGCGTGTTTATGGTCCTCTGGTAGGTTAGGATAAGCGTGTTTATGGTCCTCTGGTAGGTTAGGATAAGCGTGTTTATGGTCCTCTGGTAGGTTAGGGTAAGCGTGTTTATGGTCCTCTGGTAGGTTAGGATAAGCGTGTTTATGGTCCTCTGGTAGGTTAGGATAAGCGTGTTTATGGTCCTCTGGTAGGTTAGGGTAAGCGTGTTTATGGTCCTCTGGTAGGTTAGGATAAGCGTGTTTATGGTCCTCTGGTAGGTTAGGATAAGCGTGTTTATGGTCCTCTGGTAGGTTAGGATAAGCGTGTTTATGGTCCTCTGGTAGGTTAGGATAAGCGTGTTTATGGTCCTCTGGTAGGTTAGGGTAAGCGTGTTTATGGTCCTCTGGTAGGTTAGGATAAGCGTGTTTATGGTCCTCTGGTAGGTTAGGATAAGCGTGTTTATGGTCCTCTGGTAGGTTAGGATAAGCGTGTTTATGGTCCTCTGGTAGGTTAGGATAAGCGTGTTTATGGTCCTCTGGTAGGTTAGGATAAGCGTGTTTATGGTCCTCTGGTAGGTTAGGGTAAGCGTGTTTATGGTCCTCTGGTAGGTTAGGATAAGCGTGTTTATGGTCCTCTGGTAGGTTAGGATAAGCGTGTTTATGGTCCTCTGGTAGGTTAGGGTAAGCGTGTTTATGGTCCTCTGGTAGGTTAGGATAAGCGTGTTTATGGTCCTCTGGTAGGTTAGGATAAGCGTGTTTATGGTCCTCTGGTAGGTTAGGATAAGCGTGTTTATGGTCCTCTGGTAGGTTAGGATAAGCGTGTTTATGGTCCTCTGGTAGGTTAGGATAAGCGTGTTTATGGTCCTCTGGTAGGTTAGGGTAAGCGTGTTTATGGTCCTCTGGTAGGTTAGGATAAGCGTGTTTATGGTCCTCTGGTAGGTTAGGATAAGCGTGTTTATGGTCCTCTGGTAGGTTAGGATAAGCGTGTTTATGGTCCTCTGGTAGGTTAGGATAAGCGTGTTTATGGTCCTCTGGTAGGTTAGGATAAGCGTGTTTATGGTCCTCTGGTAGGTAAGGATAAGCGTGTTTATGGTCCTCTGGTAGGTTAGGATAAGCGTGTTTATGGTCCTCTGGTAGGTTAGGATAAGCGTGTTTATGGTCCTCTGGTAGGTTAGGATAAGCGTGTTTATGGTCCTCTGGTAGGTTAGGATAAGCGTGTTTATGGTCCTCTGGTAGGTTAGGATAAGCGTGTTTATGGTCCTCTGGTAGGTTAGGATAAGCGTGTTTATGGTCCTCTGGTAGGTTAGGATAAGCGTGTTTATGGTCCTCTGGTAGGTTAGGATAAGCGTGTTTATGGTCCTCTGGTAGGTTAGGGTAAGCGTGTTTATGGTCCTCTGGTAGGTTAGGGTAAGCGTGTTTATGGTCCTCTGGTAGGTTAGGATAAGCGTGTTTATGGTCCTCTGGTAGGTTAGGATAAGCGTGTTTATGGTCCTCTGGTAGGTTAGGATAAGCGTGTTTATGGTCCTCTGGTAGGTTAGGATAAGCGTGTTTATGGTCCTCTGGTAGGTTAGGATAAGCGTGTTTATGGTCCTCTGGTAGGTTAGGATAAGCGTGTTTATGGTCCTCTGGTAGGTTAGGATAAGCGTGTTTATGGTCCTCTGGTAGGTTAGGATAAGCGTGTTTATGGTCCTCTGGTAGGTTAGGATAAGCGTGTTTATGGTCCTCTGGTAGGTTAGGATAAGCGTGTTTATGGTCCTCTGGTAGGTTAGGATAAGCGTGTTTATGGTCCTCTGGTAGGTTAGGATAAGCGTGTTTATGGTCCTCTGGTAGGTTAGGATAAGCGTGTTTATGGTCCTCTGGTAGGTTAGGATAAGCGTGTTTATGGTCCTCTGGTAGGTTAGGATAAGCGTGTTTATGGTCCTCTGGTAGGTTAGGATAAGCGTGTTTATGGTCCTCTGGTAGGTTAGGATAAGCGTGTTTATGGTCCTCTGGTAGGTTAGGATAAGCGTGTTTATGGTCCTCTGGTAGGTTAGGATAAGCGTGTTTATGGTCCTCTGGTAGGTTAGGATAAGCGTGTTTATGGTCCTCTGGTAGGTTAGGATAAGCGTGTTTATGGTCCTCTGGTAGGTTAGGATAAGCGTGTTTATGGTCCTCTGGTAGGTTAGGATAAGCGTGTTTATGGTCCTCTGGTAGGTTAGGATAAGCGTGTTTATGGTCCTCTGGTAGGTTAGGATAAGCGTGTTTATGGTCCTCTGGTAGGTTAGGATAAGCGTGTTTATGGTCCTCTGGTAGGTTAGGATAAGCGTGTTTATGGTCCTCTGGTAGGTTAGGATAAGCGTGTTTATGGTCCTCTGGTAGGTTAGGATAAGCGTGTTTATGGTCCTCTGGTAGGTTAGGATAAGCGTGTTTATGGTCCTCTGGTAGGTTAGGGATAAGCGTGTTTATGGTCCTCTGGTAGGTTAGGATAAGCGTGTTTATGGTCCTCTGGTAGGTTAGGATAAGCGTGTTTATGGTCCTCTGGTAGGTTAGGATAAGCGTGTTTATGGTCCTCTGGTAGGTTAGGATAAGCGTGTTTATGGTCCTCTGGTAGGTTAGGATAAGCGTGTTTATGGTCCTCTGGTAGGTTAGGATAAGCGTGTTTATGGTCCTCTGGTAGGTTAGGATAAGCGTGTTTATGGTCCTCTGGTAGGTTAGGATAAGCGTGTTTATGGTCCTCTGGTAGGTTAGGATAAGCGTGTTTATGGTCCTCTGGTAGGTTAGGATAAGCGTGTTTATGGTCCTCTGGTAGGTTAGGATAAGCGTGTTTATGGTCCTCTGGTAGGTTAGGATAAGCGTGTTTATGGTCCTCTGGTAGGTTAGGATAAGCGTGTTTATGGTCCTCTGGTAGGTTAGGATAAGCGTGTTTATGGTCCTCTGGTAGGTTAGGATAAGCGTGTTTATGGTCCTCTGGTAGGTTAGGATAAGCGTGTTTATGGTCCTCTGGTAGGTTAGGATAAGCGTGTTTATGGTCCTCTGGTAGGTTAGGATAAGCGTGTTTATGGTCCTCTGGTAGGTTAGGATAAGCGTGTTTATGGTCCTCTGGTAGGTTAGGATAAGCGTGTTTATGGTCCTCTGGTAGGTTAGGATAAGCGTGTTTATGGTCCTCTGGTAGGTTAGGATAAGCGTGTTTATGGTCCTCTGGTAGGTTAGGATAAGCGTGTTTATGGTCCTCTGGTAGGTTAGGATAAGCGTGTTTATGGTCCTCTGGTAGGTTAGGATAAGCGTGTTTATGGTCCTCTGGTAGGTTAGGATAAGCGTGTTTATGGTCCTCTGGTAGGTTAGGATAAGCGTGTTTATGGTCCTCTGGTAGGTTAGGATAAGCGTGTTTATGGTCCTCTGGTAGGTTAGGATAAGCGTGTTTATGGTCCTCTGGTAGGTTAGGATAAGCGTGTTTATGGTCCTCTGGTAGGTTAGGATAAGCGTGTTTATGGTCCTCTGGTAGGTTAGGATAAGCGTGTTTATGGTCCTCTGGTAGGTTAGGATAAGCGTGTTTATGGTCCTCTGGTAGGTTAGGATAAGCGTGTTTATGGTCCTCTGGTAGGTTAGGATAAGCGTGTTTATGGTCCTCTGGTAGGTTAGGATAAGCGTGTTTATGGTCCTCTGGTAGGTTAGGATAAGCGTGTTTATGGTCCTCTGGTAGGTTAGGATAAGCGTGTTTATGGTCCTCTGGTAGGTTAGGATAAGCGTGTTTATGGTCCTCTGGTAGGTTAGGATAAGCGTGTTTATGGTCCTCTGGTAGGTTAGGATAAGCGTGTTTATGGTCCTCTGGTAGGTTAGGATAAGCGTGTTTATGGTCCTCTGGTAGGTTAGGATAAGCGTGTTTATGGTCCTCTGGTAGGTTAGGATAAGCGTGTTTATGGTCCTCTGGTAGGTTAGGATAAGCGTGTTTATGGTCCTCTGGTAGGTTAGGATAAGCGTGTTTATGGTCCTCTGGTAGGTTAGGATAAGCGTGTTTATGGTCCTCTGGTAGGTTAGGATAAGCGTGTTTATGGTCCTCTGGTAGGTTAGGATAAGCGTGTTTATGGTCCTCTGGGTAGGGTATAGGATAAGCGTGTTTATGGTCCTCTGGTAGGTTAGGATAAGCGTGTTTATGGTCCTCTGGTAGGTTAGGATAAGCGTGTTTATGGTCCTCTGGTAGGTTAGGATAAGCGTGTTTATGGTCCTCTGGTAGGTTAGGATAAGCGTGTTTATGTCCTCTGGTAGGTTAGGATAAGCGTGTTTATGGTCCTCTGGTAGGTTAGGATAAGCGTGTTTATGGTCCTCTGGTAGGTTAGGATAAGCGTGTTTATGGTCCTCTGGTAGGTTAGGATAAGCGTATGTCCTCTGGTAGGTTAGGAAGGTATGGTCCTCTGGTAGGTTAGGATAAGCGTGGTTTATGGTCCTCTGGTAGGTTAGGATAAGCGTGGTTTATGGTCCTCTGGTAGGTTAGGATAAGCGTGTTTATGGTCCTCTGGTAGGTTAGGATAAGCGTGTTTATGGTCCTCTGGTAGGTTAGGATAAGCGTGTTTATGGTCCTCTGGTAGGTTAGGATAAGCGTGTTTATGGTCCTCTGGTAGGTTATCTAGAGGTTATCTTGAGATGATTTCGAGGCTTTTTAGTGTCCCCGCGGCCCGGTCCTCGACCAGGCCTCCACCCCCAGGAAGCAGCCCGTAACAGCTGACTAACACCCAGGTACCTATTTTACTGCTAGGTAACAGGGGCATAGGGTGAAAGAAACTCTGCCCATTGTTTCTCGCCGGCGCCCGGGATCGAACCCGGGACCACAGGATCACAAGTCCAGCGTGCTGTCCGCTCGGCCGACCGGCTCCCTTTAGGATAAGCGTGTTTATGGTCCTCTGGTAGGTTAGGATAAGCGTGTTTATGGTCCTCTGGTAGGTTAGGATAAGCGTGTTTATGGTTCTCTGGTAGGTTAGGATAAGCGTGTTTATGGTCCTCTGGTAGGTTAGGATAAGCGTGTTTATGGTCCTCTGGTAGGTTAGGATAAGCGTGTTTATGGTCCTCTGGTAGGTTAGGATAAGCGTGTTTATGGTCCTCTGGTAGGTTAGGATAAGCGTGTTTATGGTCCTCTGGTAGGTTAGGATAAGCGTGTTTATGGTCCTCTGGTAGGTTAGGATAAGCGTGTTTATGGTCCTCTGGTAGGTTAGGATAAGCGTGTTTATGGTCCTCTGGTAGGTTAGGATAAGCGTGTTTATGGTCCTCTGGTAGGTTAGGATAAGCGTGTTTATGGTCCTCTGGTAGGTTAGGATAAGCGTGTTTATGGTCCTCTGGTAGGTTAGGATAAGCGTGTTTATGGTCCTCTGGTAGGTTAGGATAAGCGTGTTTATGGTCCTCTGGTAGGTTAGGATAAGCGTGTTTATGGTCCTCTGGTAGGTTAGGATAAGCGTGTTTATGGTCCTCTGGTAGGTTAGGATAAGCGTGTTTATGGCCCTCTGGTAGGTTAGGATAAGCGTGTTTATGGTCCTCTGGTAGGTTAGGATAAGCGTGTTTATGGTCCTCTGGTAGGTTAGGATAAGCGTGTTTATGGTCCTCTGGTAGGTTAGGATAAGCGTGTTTATGGTCCTCTGGTAGGTTAGGATAAGCGTGTTTATGGTCCTCTGGTAGGTTAGGATAAGCGTGTTTATGGTCCTCTGGTAGGTTAGGATAAGCGTGTTTATGGTCCTCTGGTAGGTTAGGATAAGCGTGTTTATGGTCCTCTGGTAGGTTAGGATAAGCGTGTTTGTGGTCCTCTGGTAGGTTAGGATAAGCGTGTTTATGGTCCTCTGGTAGGTTAGGATAAGCGTGTTTATGGTCCTCTGGTAGGTTAGGATAAGCGTGTTTATGGTCCTCTGGTAGGTTAGGATAAGCGTGTTTATGGTCCTCTGGTAGGTTAGGATAAGCGTGTTTATGGTCCTCTGGTAGGTTAGGATAAGCGTGTTTATGGTCCTCTGGTAGGTTAGGATAAGCGTGTTTATGGTCCTCTGGTAGGTTAGGATAAGCGTGTTTATGGTCCTCTGGTAGGTTAGGATAAGCGTGTTTATGGTCCTCTGGTAGGTTAGGATAAGCGTGTTTATGGTCCTCTGGTAGGTTAGGATAAGCGTGTTTATGGTCCTCTGGTAGGTTAGGATAAGCGTGTTTATGGTCCTCTGGTAGGTTAGGATAAGCGTGTTTATGGTCCTCTGGTAGGTTAGGATAAGCGTGTTTATGGTCCTCTGGTAGGTTAGGATAAGCGTGTTTATGGTCCTCTGGTAGGTTAGGATAAGCGTGTTTATGGTCCTCTGGTAGGTTAGGATAAGCGTGTTTATGGTCCTCTGGTAGGTTAGGATAAGCGTGTTTATGGTCCTCTGGTAGGTTAGGATAAGCGTGTTTATGGTCCTCTGGTAGGTTAGGATAAGCGTGTTTATGGTCCTCTGGTAGGTTAGGATAAGCGTGTTTATGGTCCTCTGGTAGGTTAGGATAAGCGTGTTTATGGTCCTCTGGTAGGTTAGGATAAGCGTGTTTATGGTCCTCTGGTAGGTTAGGATAAGCGTGTTTATGGTCCTCTGGTAGGTTAGGATAAGCGTGTTTATGGTCCTCTGGTAGGTTAGGATAAGCGTGTTATGGTCCTCTGGTAGGTTAGGATAAGCGTGTTTATGGTCCTCTGGTTGGTTAGGATAAGCGTGTTTATGGTCCTCTGGTAGGTTAGGATAAGCGTGTTTATGGTCCTCTGGTAGGTTAGGATAAGCGTGTTTATGGTCCTCTGGTAGGTTAGGATAAGCGTGTTTATGGTCCTCTGGTAGGTTAGGATAAGCGTGTTTATGGTCCTCTGGTAGGTTAGGATAAGCGTGTTTATGGTCCTCTGGTAGGTTAGGATAAGCGTGTTTATGGTCCTCTGGTAGGTTAGGATAAGCGTGTTTATGGTCCTCTGGTAGGTTAGGATAAGCGTGTTTATGGTCCTCTGGTAGGTTAGGATAAGCGTGTTTATGGTCCTCTGGTAGGTTAGGATAACCGTGTTTATGGTCCTCTGGTAGGTTAGGATAAGCGTGTTTATGGTCCTCTGGTAGGTTAGGATAACCGTGCTTTAGAACAACAGTTTCTTGACGTAGGGACACCTTAGGCGGCCAGGGGGGGGGGGAGGTAACCGGCCATAAGACAACATTACAATATCTTGAGATGATTTCGGGGCTTTTTAGTGTCCCCGCGGCCCGGTCCTCGACCAGGCCTCCACCCCCAGGAAGCAGCCCGTGACAGCTGACTAACACCCAGGTACCTATTTACTTCTAGGTAACAGGGGCATTCAGGGTGAAAGAAACTTTGCCCATTTGTTTCTGCCTCGAGCGGGAATCGAACCCGCGCCACAGAATTACGAGTCCTGCGCGCTATCCACCAGGCTACGAGGCCCCTCCATGGAAACACAAACCGAAACTATTTTCCTCTTTTTTCAACTTGTAATAAAGTTGTTACATCTTGGCTTAACGTGTTTATGACGTATTAGAACGTTGTTACAACTTGCTATATTGGTTGTTATAACTGGTTAGGTGTTAAAACTTGTTCGAACGTTGTACCAACGTCGAAGTTTCGGTGTGTGTTTGGCGGGACACACCTTCCTGACCTTCATGTTCCGTCGGGTGAAGTTATACAAGAACAAGGAGGGACTTGTGCAGACGTTACACGGGACACTGAAACAAGTCACACTTGGAGAGTCCGTAGCATCAAGTAGAGTAACGTTACCTCATGCTCCTCACTAGATGTCTTCCTCCATCTTGAAGTTTGTCTGACAAATTAAGGTAAAACTGTGGACAGTAGTCCCTCGTGACGGGTGAGTATTCTATTATGGATCTGATTGGTAGTTGTAATGGTGAAAAAATGACGTTTTAGACAAAACGTGACATTTAGCTAGAATTAGAAAGATAATACATTGCAAAGACAATTTATTTCATAAAATTAGGATGATGAGACAATTAGAAGTAATATAAACTAATCATTCCCTGAAGATCACTATATTAGAAGACCTTCAACAAAGTACAACAGAATGTGTGGTTATCCTGACTACAGAATGTGTGGTTATCCCGACTACAGATTGTGTGGTTACCCCGACTACAGAATGTGTGGTTATCCCGACTACAGAATGTGTGGTTATCCCGACTACAGAATGTGTGGTTATCCCGACTACAGAATGTGTGGTTATCCCGACTACAGAATGTGTGGTTATCCCGACTACAGAATGTGTGGTTATCCCGACTACAGAATGTGTGGTTATCCCGACTACAGAATGTGTGGTTATCCCGACTACAGAATGTGTGGTTATCCCGACTACAGAATGTGTGGTTATCCTGACTACAGAATGTGTGGTTATCCCGACTACAGAAAGTGTGGTTATCCCGACTACAGAATGTGTGGTTATCCCGACTACAGAATGTGTGGTTATCCCGACTACAGAATGTGTGGTTATCACGACTACAGAATGTGTGGTTATCCTGACTACAGATTGTGTGGTTACCCCGACTACAGAATGTGTGGTTACCCCGACTACAGATTGTGTGGTTACCCCGACTACAGAATGTGTGGTTATCCTGACTACAGATTGTGTGGTTACCCCGACTACAGAATGTGTGGTTACCCCGACTACAGAATGTGTGGTTATCCCGACTACAGAATGTGTGGTTATCCCGACTACAGAATGTGTGGTTATCCTGACTACAGATTGTGTGGTTACTCCGACTCACAATCACTGCTAACACTCGCAGCTCCTATATCATCGCTGCGTCTTGAGATGGACTCAAACTGCCTGTCAATAATCCATTTCTCTGTGACGTGTGATGAAGAATGTGCTGTAGTTCCCTTTACTCACGTTATTCCCTTTATACCGACCTAAAACTATAACTACTAGACAGACAGTCTTCTTAATGTAATCTGAGAAGCATCTTAGGCATGTTATCTCCTCAGTGGCCCCCACTTGTCAGTTGTTCAGGGAGTATTATGGACCTCAGTGGGCCACTTGTCAGTTGTTCAGGTGGTATTATGGACCTCAGTGGCCCCACTTGTCAGTTGTTCAGGTGGTATTATGGACCTCAGTGGGCCACTTGTCAGTTGTTCAGGTGGTATTATGGACCTCAGTGGCCCCACTTGTCAGTTGTTCAGGTGGTATTATGGACCTCAGTGGCCCCACTTGTCAGTTGTTCAGGTGGTATTATGGACCTCAGTGGGCCACTTGTCAGTTGTTCAGGTGGTATTAGGGACCTCAGTGGCCCCACTTGTCAGTTGTTCAGGTGGTATTATGGACCTCAGTGGCCCACTTGTCAGTTGTTCAGGTGGTATTAGGGACCTCAGTGGGCCACTTGTCAGTTGTTCAGGTGGTATTATGGACCTCAGTGGGCCCCACTTGTCAGTTGTTCAGGGAGTATTATGGACCTCAGTGGCCCCACTTGTCAGTTGTTCAGGGAGTATTATGGACCTCAGTGGGCCACTTGTCAGTTGTTCAGGTGGTATTATGGACCTCAGTGGCCCCACTTGTCAGTTGTTCAGGGAGTATTATGGACCTCAGTGGGCCACTTGTCAGTTGTTCAGGTGGTATTATGGACCTCAGTGGCCCCACTTGTCAGTTGTTCAGGGAGTATTATGGACCTCAGTGGCCCCACTTGTCAGTTGTTCAGGGAGTATTATGGACCTCAGTGGGCCCACTTGTCAGTTGTTCAGGGAGTATTATGGACCTCAGTGGCCCCACTTGTCAGTTGTTCAGGTGGTATTATGGACCTCAGTGGGCCCACTTGTCAGTTGTTCAGGTGGTATTATGGACCTCAGTGGCCCCACTTGTCAGTTGTTCAGGGAGTATTATGGACCTCAGTGGCCCACTTGTCAGTTGTTCAGGGAGTATTATGGACCTCAGTGGCCCACTTGTCAGTTGTTCAGGTGGTATTATGGACCTCAGTGGGCCCACTTGTCAGTTGTTCAGGGAGTATTATGGACCTCAGTGGCCCACTTGTCAGTTGTTCAGGGAGTATTATGGACCTCAGTGGCCCACTTGTCAGTTGTTCAGGGAGTATTATGGACCTCAGTGGCCCCACTTGTCAGTTGTTCAGGTGGTATTAGGGACCTCAGTGGCCCACTTGTCAGTTGTTCAGGTGGTATTAGGGACCTCAGTGGCCCACTTGTCAGTTGTTCAGGGAGTATTATGGACCTCAGTGGCCCACTTGTCAGTTGTTCAGGTGGTATTATGGACCTCAGTGGCCCACTTGTCAGTTGTTCAGGTGGTATTAGGGACCTCAGTGGCCCACTTGTCAGTTGTTCAGGTGGTATTATGGACCTCAGTGGCCCACTTGTCAGTTGTTCAGGTGGTATTATGGACCTCAGTGGCCCCACTTGTCAGTTGTTCAGGTGGTATTATGGACCTCAGTGGCCCACTTGTCAGTTGTTCAGGTGGTATTAGGGACCTCAGTGGCCCACTTGTCAGTTGTTCAGGTGGTATTATGGACCTCAGTGGCCCACTTGTCAGTTGTTCAGGTGGTATTATGGACCTCAGTGGACCCACTTGTCAGTTGTTCAGGTGGTATTATGGACCTCAGTGGACCCACTTGTCAGTTGTTCAGGTGGTATTATGGACCTCAGTGGACCCACTTGTCAGTTGTTCAGGTGGTATTATGGACCTCAGTGGCCCCACTTGTCAGTTGTTCAGGTGGTATTATGGACCACAGTGGACCCACTTGTCAGTTGTTCAGGTGGTATTATGGACCACAGTGGACCCACTTGTCAGTTGTTCAGGTGGTATTATGGACCACAGTGGACCCACTTGTCAGTTGTTCAGGTGGTATTATGGACCTCAGTGGACCCACTTGTCAGTTGTTCAGGTGGTATTAGGGACCTCAGTGGCCCCACTTGTCAGTTGTTCAGGTGGTATTATGGACCACAGTGGCCCACTTGTCAGTTGTTCAGGTGGTATTAGGGACCTCAGTGGCCCACTTG
>NC_091170.1:22478628-22521128 GCF_040958095.1 Procambarus clarkii
AGGCTCCCCCCAGAGGAGAAGCAGAAGAGAGTCAGTTTCAGGGCAATGTACTTGAACATAGATGGGATCACAAGCAAGGCAAGTGAACTAAGGGAAAGAGCACAAGAAGTGAACCCAGATGTAATCGGACTCACTGAAACAAAACTCTCTGGAATCATAACGAATGCCGTGTTTCCCCAGGAGTACACAGTAATAAGGAAAGAGAGGGTAGGTAGGGGAGGAGGCGGAGTGGCCCTACTCATGAGAAAGGAATGGAGTTTTAAGGAGATGGCTATCCCGGGCTGTGAGGGTTTCAGAGACTACATAGGAGGCACCATGACAATGGGAGGACCAAGGATAGTAGCAGCAGTAATATATAACCCTCCACCAAATGACAGAAGACCCAGTCAAGAGTACGAAAACAACAACATGGCAGTTAACACTATAATTGAGAGGGCAGCCTCTGCTGCCTGTAGAAATAGATCCCACCTGCTCATCATGGGGGACTTCAATCACGGCAGGATTGATTGGGAGAACAAGGAACCGCATGGAGGCGAGGATACGTGGAGAGCCAAACTACTGGAGGTGGTGACTAGAAACTTCTTAACCCAGCATGTCAGAAAACCCACAAGGATGAGAGGAAATGACGAACCAGCGAGACTCGACCTGGTCTTCATCCTGAACGACTCTGACATAAGAGAAATCGGTTTTGAGGCCCCACTAGGAATGAGCGACCACAGTGTATTGGTGTTTGAGTACCTGATTGAAGAAGGGCTATTGAACTCGAGGAGGGATACCGAAAGCAAAAGGTTAGCATACCGAAAGGGAAACTATGAGGAGATAAGAAAATTCCTAACAGATATTGCATGGGAAACAGAGCTCAGGGATAAGACGGCCCAAGATATGATGGACTACATCACGCAAAAATGCAAGGCCGCAGCAAACAAGTTTGTCCCAGTCCACAAGGAAAACAGTGAAATGAAGATGAGAAACCCATGTTTTAATCAGAGATGTAGGCTAGCTAAGCAGCAAAGTAAAAGGGCATGGAGAAACTATAGGAATAACAGGACACTGGAGAGCAGAGAAAGATACCAGAATGCCAGGAATGAATATGTCAGGATAAGAAGAGAGGCAGAAAGACAATACGAAAATGACATCGCAAGCAAGGCAAAGACTCAGCCTAAATTGCTGCATAGCCACATCAGGAGAAAAACAACAGTAAAGGAACAGGTTATGAAATTAAGGATAGGGGCAGAAGGATTCTTTACAAACGACAAGGAAGTGTGTGAGGAACTGAATAAGAAATTCCAAGAGGTCTTCACCTTAGAGCAAGGAGAAATTCCAGAGATAAGAGAGGGAATAGCTAACCAGGAACCACTGGAAGAGTCTGAGATTACCAGCGGGGAAGTAAGGAAGTGTTTACTAGAGTTGGATGTGACAAAGGCTATAGGCCCAGATGGAATCTCCCCTTGGATACTAAAGGAAGGAGCAGAAGAACTGTGCCTCCCACTCTCCATAGTGTATAACAAATCACTGGCAACAGGGGAACTGCCAGAAATTTGGAAAGCAGCTAACGTAGTCCCGATATACAAGAAAGGGGATAGACAGGAGGCACTGAATTACAGGCCAGTGTTCCTAACTTGCATACCATGCAAGGTGATGGAGAAGATTGTGCGAAGAAAGCTAGTGGAGCACCTGGAGCGAAAGAACTTTGTAACACAGCATCAACATGGATTCAGGGATGGCAGGTCCTGCCTCACAGGGTTACTTGAATTCTACGACCAGGCAACAAAAATGAGGCAAGAAAGAGAAGGGTGGGCAGACTGCATATTTTTGGATTGTCAGAAAGCCTTTGATACAGTGCCACACAAGAGGCTATTGAAAAAACTGGAGATGCAGGCTGGAGTGAAAGGGAAGGTACTCCGTTGGATACAGGAGTACCTAAGTAACAGGAGACAACGAGTCAGTGTGAGGGGTGAGGTCTCAGATTGGCGAGACGTTACGAGTGGAGTACCGCAGGGGTCGGTCCTTGGACCTATACTGTTTCTGATATATGTAAATGATCTCCCAGAGGGTATAGAATCGTTTCTATCAATGTTTGCCGATGATGCAAAAATTATGAGGAGGATTGAAACTGAGGACGATAGTAAGAGGCTACAAGATGACCTAGACAGACTGAGTGAATGGTCCAACAAATGGCTGTTGAAGTTCAACCCGAGTAAATGCAAAGTAATGAAAATAGGCAGTGGAAATAGGAGGCCAGATACAGGATACAGAATAGGAGATGAAGTACTTAATGAAACAAACAGAGAGAAAGATCTAGGAGTTGATATCACACCAAACCTGTCTCCTGAAGCCCACATAAAAAGAATAACGTCTGCGGCATATGCGAGGCTGGCTAACATCAGAACAGCGTTCAGGAACCTGTGTAAGGAATCATTCAGAATCTTGTACACCTCATATGTAAGACCAATCCTGGAGTATGCGGCCCCAGCATGGAGCCCGTACCTTGTCAAGCACAAGACGAAGCTGGAAAAAGTCCAAAGGTATGCCACTAGACTAGTCCCAGAAGTAAGAGGCATGAGTTACGAGGAAAGGCTGCGTGAGATGCACCTTACGACACTGGAAGACAGAGGAGTAGGGGGAGACATGATCACTACCTACAAAATTCTCAGAGGAATTGACAGGGTAGATAAGGATAAACTTTTTAACACTGGCGGTACGTAAACAAGGGGACACAGGTGGAGAGTGAGTACCCAAATGAGCCACAGGGACGATAGAAACAACTTTTAAGTTTCAGAGTAGTTAACAGGTGGAATGCATTAGGCAGTGATGTGGTGGAGGCTGACTCCATACACAGTTTCAAATGTAGATATGATAGAGCCCAGTAGGCTCAGGAATCTGTACATCAGTTGATTGACTGTTGAGAGGCGGGACCAAAGAGCCAGAGCTCAACCCCCACAAGCACAACTAGGTGAGTACAACTAGGTGAGTACACACACACACACACACTCAGGGAATGGGACAAAAATCACAGGGGGACGCGCAGATAAAAGTCAAAGTGACCTAATGAAGGAAATTTTTTCCTTCATTAGAAATTTTTTCTGATTTCCTCTCAAGTTTGGGAGAAAATCAGGAATGAGATGCATGAAATGATGAATAAAATAAACAACCTGCAAAGTGAGTTGAAAGCAGCAAAAGAGGAGATAAAAACCCTTACAGAGAAAAATACTAATGCTGAGCATCAGATAATCAGCCAAAGGGAATATGGAAATGGTTCATTTGAAGGGAAAGCCTCCGTACATGAAACATTTGCAGTAATACTGAAAAAGAGCTCAGAAGCAATAGCCATAGTGAGGGTTCCATGAGGTAGCCATGCAAGCAGCTACCTCACAGGAAGCAGCAAGGTGCACCAGGCAGCTGCTGGAAAGAAAAAGATCAGTGGTAGCTGTAGGTATCAAAGAACAGGAAGGATCCAATAGGCAAGAATGGAATAGCAAGGACAGAGAGGCAGTAAATAGAATACTAAAGGGGTTAAAGATGGAAGGGGTTGAAAAAATACATTGAGAAGACTTTCAGGTTGGGCTGGTATAACAAGGGCAGAGACTGCCTGATAAAGATAGTGTTTGCAAACAAGACCACAGAGGAGGCTATTTTAGAAAGGAAGAGCCATCTGCAATATATGGAAGAATACAAAAAAGTATTCCTCCAGAGGGACAGGACGAAGGAGGAAAGAGCCATGGTGACAGAGGCAAGGAAGAAGCGCAGGGAGAGAGGAGCAAACCAGGAAATCACTGTCCCCAACACAATGTTCCCAGAGGCGAGTAGAGGGGGGGGGGGGGACCCACAACCAGCATCCCAGCAACACCAGAGGGGAGAGCAACACCACCACCCTCCTCCGCATAGAAACCCTCCCAACCCCTCATCCTCCCTGCTCCCAATCAAATGCTCAATCAACCCTCCCCTCCCCCCCCCACCTAATACAGACTCTGTCACCTCTCCCCTAATCCCACCATGTGCCCCCTTTCCCCTTTCCCATTCCCACCCTCCTCCTTCATCCCATACCCTCCCTATCCCCCCTCCCCCCCTATCCCCATATCCTCTATGTCCCCCCTCTTTCCTTACCCCATACCCTCCCGACCCCCCCCCCTTCTCTTGACCCCACAACCCTCACCCCAGAATCCTCTGAGACCCTGTTAACCACCTCACAATTCTTCACACCATGGAACAGCTTCCTTCATCAGCAGAACGCTCACCAAGAAGGGGAGAAGAGAATGAACAGAAGAAAGTAAGCTTCAAGAAAATGATAAGAACAGACTAAAGTTTTGAAGAGATGGTTATTCAGGGCTGTGAAGATTTCAGTGACTACATAACAGGTACTATAGCAATTGGAGGACAAACGAGTATAGTAGTAGTCATATACAACCCCCCACCAAACGACAGAAGACCCGGACAGGAATATGATAGAAACAACATGGCCACCATTAATATAATAGAGAGAGCAGCTTCTATAGCTAGCAGGAACGGATCCAGACTATTAATCATGGAAGACATCAACCATGGGAAGATAGATTGGAAGAAGAGAGATCCACATGGAGGCCCGGACACTTGGAGAGCTAAGCTGCTGGACGTGGCAACAAGAAACTTTCTAAGCCATCAAGAGACCGACAAGAATGAGAGGAGAAGATGAATCAGCAATGCTTGATCTGATATTTACCCTAAATGAGTCGGAAATAAGGGAAGTTAAGATGAACCCCCCTTCCTTTCGGAATCAGTGATCACAGTGTATTGATATTTGAGTACCTGGTAGAACTAGGATTTATCTCCCCCCAAAAACGAACTAGGAAACAAATGGCTGACATACTGAAAGAGAAATTATGAGATGAGAAAATTCCTAAGGGATATACCATGGGACACAGAACGCAGAACTAAGACCGAACAAGACATGAAGGACTGTGTCACCCAAAAGAGTCAGGAGGTAGTAAACAGGTTTATCCCGGCCCGAAAGAAAAAAAACGAGAAGGAAAAGAAGAATCCGTGATTTAATAGGGCATGTATGAAAGTAAAGGCAAAAGGCAACTGAACAAAAGGGCATGGAGGAACTTCCGAAATAATAGAATACCAAAAAGTAGAGAGAGATACCAGAGAACCAGGAGCGAGTATGCTAGTGTGAGAAGAGGATCTGAGAAAAAGTATAAAAATGATATAGCTAATAAAGCCAAGACCGAACCAAAGCTACTCCACAGTCACATCAGGAGGAAAACAACAGTGAAGGAACAGGTGATGAAGCTTAGAACGGGTTAGGACAGGTACACAGAGAATGACAAAGAGGTGTGTGAAGAAATCAACCAGAGATTCCAGGAGGTCTTCACAATAGAATGAGGTGAGGTCACTGCACTAGGAGAGGTGGCAGTAAACCAGGTGGCCTTGGAAGGGTTCGAAATTACAAGAGATGAGGTCAAGAGGCATCTGTTGGATATGGACGTGAGAAAGGCTGTTGGCCCAGACGGAATCTCACAATGGCTATTGAAAGAGTGTGCAGAAGCACTTTGCTTGCCACTCTCCATATTGAATTGTAGGTTACTGAAGACAGGAGACCTACCAGAAATATGGAAGACGGCTAAAGTGGTTCCACTATACAAAAAGGGTGACAGACAAGAGGCACTGAACTACAGGCCAGTGTCCTTAACTTGTATACCATGCAAGGTGATGGAGAAGATTGTGAGGAAAAACCTAGTAACACATCTGGAGAGATGGGACTTCGTGACAACCCATCAACATGGGTTCAGGGAGGGTAAATCTTGCCTTACAGGCTTAATAGAATCCTACGATCAGGTTACAAAAATTAAGAAAGAAAGAGATGGATGACGCACTGCATTTTCTTGCATTGTCGGAAAGCCTTTGACACAGTACCCAATAAGAGGCTGATGCATAAGCTGAAGAAACAGGCAGGAGTAACTGGTAGGGCGCTCCAGTGGATAAGGGAGTACCTAAGCAATAGGAAGCAGAGAGTTACAGTGAGGGGTGAGACCTCAGGTTGGCGTCACCAGTGGAGTCCCGCAGGGCTCTGTACTCGGACCAATCCTGTTTCTGATATACGTAAATGATCTCATAGAGGGTATAGACTCATTGCTCTCAATGTTTGCTGACGACACCAAAATTATGAGAAGGATTAAGACAGAGGAGGACAACTTGAGGCTTCGAGAAGACCAGACAAGCTGCAGGAATGGTCGAACAGGTGGTTGTTAGAGTTTAACACAAGCAAATGTAATGTAATGAAGATAGGTGAAGTGAGCAAGAGACCAGATACAAGGTATCATTTGGGAGATGGAATACTTCAAGAGTCAGAGAGAAAGACCTGAGGGTTGATATCACGCCAGACCTGTCCCCTGAAGCCTATATGAAGTGGATAACATCAGCAGCATATGTTGGCTAGCATATGAACGGCCTTTAGAACCTTGTGTAAGGAATCATTCAGAACTTTGTATACCACATATGTCAGACCAATCTTGGAGTATGCGGCTCCAGCATTGAGTCCATAACTAGTCTAGCATAAGAATATACAGGGAAAGGTTCAAAGGTGTGCCACCAGACTAGTACTCGAGTTGAGTGATATGAGCTACGAGGAGAGACTACGGGAATTAAACCTCACGGCACTGGGAGACAGAAGAGTTAGGGGGGGACATGATCACCACATACAAGATTCTCAGGAATTGATAGGGTAGATAAAGACAGGCTATTTAACACAAACAGCACACGCACTAGGGGACACAGGTGAAAATTTAGTGCCCAAATGAGCCACAAAAATATTAGAAAGAACTTTTTTGGTGTCAGAGTGGTTGACAAATGGAATGCATTAGGAAGTGATGTGGTGGAGGCTGACTCCATACACAGTTTCAAGTGTAGATATGATAGAGCCCAATAGGTTCAGGAACCTGTACACCTGTTGATTGACAGTTGAGAGGCGGGATAAAAGAGCCAGAGTTCAACCCCCGCAAGCACAAATAGGTGAACACAAATAGGCAAATAGGTGAGTACACACACCTTTGACGATTCGAGAAAGAAACCTGGGAGTGGACGTAACATCTAATCAGAGTCATTGCTGTAAACAGCCGATGGCTAGAAAGGCGGGATCCAAGAGTCAATGCTCGATCCTGCAGGCACAAATAGATGAGTACACATAGGTGAATACACTAGCGGAGTACTACAGGGCTCGGTTCTTGCACCAGTAATGATCATCGTCTACATGAACGATCTACCAGAAGGAATACATTATCATATGAACATGTTTGTGGATGATGCTAAGATACTGGGGAAGATAGGAGACGCAAACGATTGTATTGCCTCTAAATTGATCTAATAATAATAATAATAATATTTTATTTAGGTAAGGTACTTACATACAATAAATTTTTACAAAGATTGGTTGACTTATAGGTAGAGCTAGTACATACAATGCCTAAAGCCACTATTACGCAAAGCGTTTCGGGCATAAGATAAAATATCTAGATAAAATCAGTGCTTGGAACGTCAAGTGGTTAATGGAATTCAAAGTCAATAAATGCAATGTTGTGAAATGTGGAATAAGTGAAAACCGACCACACAAAACTTTCAAATTATGTGTAAAGGAATTACAGAACTGTAATAAAGAAGGAGACCTGGGGGTGGTTTAGGATAGTAAGGTGTCGCCAGAGGAACACATAAAGAACATTGTGAGAGGAGCGGATGCGTCGCTTTCCAACTTCACACTTGCTTTTAACTATATGGATGGTGAAATACTAAAGAAACTGTTCATGACTTTTGTGAGACCAAAATTGGAATATGCAGTAGTTGTATGTTGTCCAAATCTCACGAAGCACATAAATAAACTGGAAAAGGTGCAACCGCTTGCTACAAAATGGCTTCCGGAACTGAGAAACAAGAGTTACGAGGAGAGGCTAGAGGCGGTAATCATCGTAAAAATAGAAGATAGAAGTGAAAGAGGAGATATGATCACCACTTACAAAATACCAACAGGAATCGACCAATTGATATTTAATTGATAAAGAGGAATTCCTGAAACCAGCAACTTCATGATCAAGAGGACACAGATTCAAGCTAAGGAAACAAAGGTGCCGAAAAAAATAGTAAGAAGTTTTTTTTTTGTGCGAACGTAGTGGTAGATGGTTGGAACAAGACAAGTGAGAAGGTGGTGGAGGCCAAACCCGTCAGTGATTATAAAGAGTTATAAGACAATGAGTACTGGGAAGACGGGACACCACGAGTGTAGCTCTCATCATGTAGCTACACTTAGGTAATTACATACACTCACACAATTACTGTCTGAGCACCATGAAAGGAGATCAGGAGACAGAATTATCATTACTAATACCCATTACTAATACCCATTACTAATACCCATTACTCAGGAAGATTAGTGAGCATAGAGTGGGAGCGGCCACTGGTGTCCTGGCGGTCTTCAGGTCCAACCCACTTTGATCTCCTATCTTCCTCTTTTTCTCTTCCAGGTGGTGGTGTCGGGTCACTTTAACACCCATGTGTCCACACATGATGCATATTTATATTCACTATGTACTGATGATGAGCAACTATTTATCCTGCAATCTACAGTGTTGCTAATTAAAGTGACTGAGCTACCCGAGGGAGTGCGCTCATACGTGTAAATGTCTGCAGACGACGCCAAGCTGGTGAGGAATATCTCTGTATTAGACAATTAATTAATTAATTAATTAATTAAAAAGGGGGCATGACATGGTTTCATAAAAGTTGTTTAATATCAACTAATATTTTTTGACTACTTGTATATGAAAAGAGCTGCAATTATTCCAAGTTTCAGTACTGAAGCCTAAATAGAAAGGGAGATTTTTTTATTTTTTTCAACGAATTTTACACATTTTCAAGGGTAAATAAACAAACACACCTTTCAGATATAATCATTCTATGACACTTTTTTATTAAACCACATACCTTGTGTTTATCTCACCCAGAACCTCTTTTCAGACTTTTTGATGCAGCATGGATTGTAAGGAGAAGGAAATGGGATCAATAAACACGGAACAGATGAGGCAGAAGAGAACGAGAGATAATCCCAGCGAAGGCGCCTCTACATCACCACAACTCACCCAGGTGAATGTACAAGTCCAGTCCAACGATCTCCCAGAAACAGTACAAGCAGATCTGAGAGATTCCTTCGGCCATCAATCGAGAGATGCCTGGGACAACCACGTTCCCTTGACAGCCAACGATAAGGACAGGATGGCCCTTCAACCTGATTGCCTCCAAGGTATTTGGAGAGACAGACGGGAATGGTCAGGACCAGCTACTGGTGTACGTGCCTATCAACCTTTCAAGCCGTACGACGAGGATTTACTACCAGAAAGTAAACTGGCAAGAATTTACAAGAGGATAATGGAGAATGACACACCCTCTAGTGACCCTTATAGGGATCTGGGACTTTAACTCAAATGTAAGAATATTTAATTAAGAAAATCAATATACTCGAAGGACCACCCACTTTTGAGAAAAGAGGGAAAACAGATAAAGCGATTATAAGACTGACACTGTGGAAGCAGTGCCTATGTATGTTAGATTAATTAGCAATTATTTGAAGAGCATGAATGTACAGTAAATATAATTAATTGAGAGGTAAAATCCTCAAACTTCAACATTGGGGGTATTACTAGAAATTAATATATATCTAGGAACTAGTGTGGTTCGTCACCAGTTCATTAAGGATGTTAGTAAAGATTATAGACTCAGAAATTGAATGTAGATTCTAAAAGATCATAATATAATAAATAATCAAATCTAAGAAATATTATCAAGTCATAGGAAATAATAGATGCAAACTTATTGAGCACTGAGCAGTAAATTATTAATTTATGTTACTCCTCTTGAATATTATATGAATAAGAAAGTTCATATTAGAAATAACAATGTAAGGGTCAAATATTCTACGATATAAGAGTTAAGACTGAGCTGTAAGAAGACTTCACTAAACCCGTGTCACTACTCGTAGCCGTGATCACAGCCTCCAAATAAAGGAGGAAACACCAGTGGTGAACACCGTAGGAGGAGGAAGGAAGGCTTGGGTCGTCCTCGCCTACACCCTGTAATCTGTAATCAGGCAAAATTGCGTAACACTTGACCTGGCTAGTAAATTATTCCACTATTCACTGAAATTGGAGAATAATATTGAAAGAAACTAACGTTGTGTTTGTGGTCGGCGGATGTTATAACGACAGGCTACCCACACTAATAAACTATAGAATGATGCATCAAACTACAATGTTACATAACGTAGGCATGTTGGATCACTTAGGCCTGCCGATATCACGTCTCTAGTCCCTGACGTTCACTGCCGTGGACCATTAATTGCGGGATGTGACTATCTTCGTAGACGTGTAATTAAACAGTAACTGATGCTGTTCGACCACGTGATATTGATGTAATTGCTGCCGCTTGCACTCGTGGCGGAGCCGTGTGCTTGAAGGACCCCTCCCTCATGACCCGACGCCCAATTACGCATGCGCAGACGCTCATACCGATCCTGGACTTATCAATTCGGTTTACTATTAATTATATGGGGAAATGAAGGAGTACAATTTAAACTATCATCACCAATAAATATATTAGATAACTAGCTGTACCCGGTCACAGCAACCTTCCCCCTGGCTCCCAGTCCTCCCCACCGTCCCCACGTCCTCCCCACCCTCCCCACGTCCTCCCCACCATCCCCTCGTCCTCCCCACCATCCCCCACTCCCCCATCCCCTCGTCCTCCCCACCATCCCCTCGTCCTCCCCACCATCCCCTCGTCCTCCCCACCATCCCCTCGTCCTCCCCACCATCCCCCACTCCCCCATCCCCTCGTCCTCCTAACTATTCCCCACTTCCCTGTCCCCTCGTCCTCTCCACCATCTCCTATTTACCCCCATCACCTCATCCTTCTCTTCCATCACCCTCCCCCCCCTCTTCCCTTCGACCTCCGCACCATCCCCCAATCTCGTGTCCCCTTATCCTTCCCACCATTCACCATTCCCTTGTCCCCTCGTCCCCTCCATCCCTAACTCCCCCCGTTCCTTCGTCCTCCCCACCCTTACCCCCTCCCCTACCCCGTCATCCTCATTACCATCCCCCACTCCCGTCCCCTCGTCCTCCCCACCATTCCCCACTCCCTCGGCCGATGCATTCCCAAATAATCTGATGTTCCCATCAGAAAATTGGGAATATCAAATGATCTGATGTTCCCATCACCGAAATATAACAAAAACAATTAAAAAACGAAATAAAAAAAATGGCAAAATAAAAAAAATAAACTATACACCGGAAATGAGTGTGTATGTATGAGATACATTATACAGTAATTACCATACGTTACCAAATGTATGGTAAACAACAGAGTACAATTCAAACACAATGTCACAAAATAATGAAATGAAAATGAAAATAATTCGAAATCTATGAAAATTCAATTTATCAGTGAAATTGGAAACATTGAAATGGAATTGTAACATATTTGGTATAGTGTGTGTTGCTCCTACGTGCAACAGATGACGCTGTTTTAAGAAAAACACATGAGGTGTGACATCTATACTTATACTCACGAAATGAACGGTATGGTAAACAACACAGCTAAATTCCAACACAATGTCACTCAAAATAATGAAATCAAAATTAAAATAAATCGAAATCTATGAAAATTCAATTTGTCAATGCAATCGGAAACATAGAAATTGAATTCATAACATATTTAGTATATCGTGTGTTTTGCTATTACATGCAACAGATGGCGCTTTTAAAAAACAAAAACATGTTTTGACCTGTCACAGTTGTAGCATCTTATATTAGGTATATAAAAACACGCACATATTCGAATGGAACATTGTGTCAAAATTTCAAAGAAATCGGTAAAGAGGTTTCGAAGATTTCTCTCACATGAAAAAAACATGAAAAACAGTTTTCTAATAAAAAGTATGTTTTTTCGCTTCACAGACGTGACATCAATATAGTATGCATAAAAAAACCACTCTCGTAAGGCAATTGATCTAATTAACATTGCACAAATTGAACGAGAAGGGTTGATGTGTATTTACTTTACGCCACAGTAATATTTTACTGGAATAATTAATTTGGTTGAATAGTCGAGCTCAGGACACATAAGTATTCGAAATGATTATTTCTTTCATAATGAACAATATTTTTTAGAAAGAAAGGGTAATTAACTGAACTCTATATATCTCCAACATGTGTGGGAGACTACATGTTTAAGCCTGCTAGCGACGCTTGGCGTCAAGATGGATGGGAATTTCCTGACTAAATTATGCCTTACTATGAAAACGCTAACGCTATTAATTCTACATGTTAGTGTTATTAGTAAATATCAATATTAGGAGTTAAGGGGAAATAATTTGTTGGTTATTTCCAACAACCCGAGTGACACCTAGAGAAGTGGACATTATCTCACTTTTGAAATCAATCTTAACCACTATTGAATACCCGAATGAAAAGCTCCTACACGTCCAACAGGTGAGACGTCTGGAGACAGTGCCAGACTACCTGGGGGTACACGTCTGCAGACAGTGCCAGACTACCTGGGGGTACACGTCTGGAGACAGTGCCAGACTACCTGGGGGTACACGTCTGCAGACAGTGCCAGACTACCTGGGGGTACACGTCTGGAGACAGTGCCAGACTACCTGGGGGTACACGTCTGGAGACAGTGCCAGACTACCTGTGGGGGTACACGTCTGGAGACAGTGCCAGACTACCTGTGGGGGTACACGTCTGGAGACAGTGCCAGACTACCTGTGGGATACCTGGTTGATGGGGTTCTGGGAGTTCTTTTACTCCCCAAGCCCGGCCCGAGGCCAGGCTTGACTTGTGAGAGTTGGGTCCACCAGGCTGTTGCTTGGAGCGGCCCGCAGGCACACATACCCACCACAGCCCGGCTGATCCGGAACTTCTCTTAGAAAATAGTCCAGTTTTCTCTTGAAGATGTCCACGGTTGTTCCGGCAATATTTCTTATAGTCGCTGGGAGGACGTTGAATAACCGTGGACCTCTGATGTTTATACAGTGTTCTCTGATTGGGCCTATGGCACCTCTGCTCTTCACTGGTTCACTCTTGCATTTTCTTCCATATCGTTCACTCCAGTACGTTGTTATTTTACTGTGTAGATTTGGGACCTGGCCCTCCAGTATTTTGCATGTGTATATTATTTGGTATCTCTCTCGTCTCCTTTCTAGAGAGTACTTTTGGAGAGCTTTGAGACGATCCCAATAATTTAGGTGTTTTATCTCGTCTATGCGTGCCGTATATGTTCTCTGTATTCCCTCTATTTCAGCAATCTCTCCTGCTCTGAAGGGGGAAGTGAATACTGAGCAGTACTCGAGACGGGACAACACAAGTGACTTGAAGAGTACAACCATTGTGATGGGATCCCTGGATTTGAAAGTTCTCGTAATCCATCCTTAACATCCGTAACTCCGTCAGCCAGAAAAATGATATTTTTCTGGCTGACGCAATATTTGCTTGGTTATGCTCCCTGAACGTTAGATCGTCGGACATTATTATTCCCAAATCCTTGACATGCTGTTTTCCTACTATGGAAAAATTCGATTGTGTTTTGTACCCTGTATTATGTTTCAGATCCTCATTTTTGCCGTACCTGAGTACCTGAAATTTATCACTGTTAAACATCATGTTATTTTCTGCTGCCCAATCGAAAACTTTGTTGACATCTGCTTGTAGTTTTTCAATGTCTTCAGCAGAGGTAATTTTCATGCTGATTTTTGTGTCATCTGCAAAGGACGACACGAAGCTGTGACGTGTATTTTTGTCTATATAAGATATGAGAATAAGGAACAGTAGCGGTTCAAGGACTGTACCTTGAGGTAAAGAGCTTTTAACATCGCTTGGACTCGATTTTACTTGATTGACTGTTACTCTTTGTGTTCTGTTCGACAGGAAGTTGAGTATCCAGCGTCCTACTTTTCCAGTTATTCCCATTGACCTGATTTTGTGAGCTATCACCCCATGGTCACATTCGTCGAACGCCTTTGCAAAGTCTGTGTATGCAACATCTGCATTTTGCTTTTCTTCTAGGGCTTCTGTGATTTTGTCATAGTGGTTGAGTAACTGTGACAGACAGGATCTTCCCGCTCTAAATCCATGTTGTCCTGGATTGTGCAATTCATTGTTTTCCATAAAACTAGAAATTTGATTCCTAATCACTCTTTCAAACACTATTATTATGTGTGATGTTAGCGCAACTGGCCTATAATTTTTTGTCAAGGCTTTACTCCTCCCCCTTGTGCAACGGAGCTATATCTGCTGATTTAAGTGCTGCTGGTATCTCCCCTGTATCCAGGCTCTTTCTCCATATTACGCTGAGTGCTCTCGCTACTGGTACTTTACATTTCTTAATGAATATTGAATTCCATGAGTCAGGCCCAGGAGCCGAGTGCATGGGCATATTGTCAATTTCTCTTTCAAAGTCTTCCGAGTTTGTGTTAATATCCGTTATATTTTCTGCAGCTTGAATGTCATTCATAAAGAAGCTGTCTGGGTCATTAACTTTCATGTTGTTTATTGGTGTGCTAAACATAGCCTCATACTGGCTTCTTAGAATTTCACTAATCTCTTTGTTGTTCTCTGTGTACGTACCTTCATTTGAAATTAACGGTCCAATACTGGTCGAGGTTTTTGATTTTGATTTTGCGTATGTGAAAAAATATTTTGGATTTTTCTTTGTCTCTTGTATAGCTTTCTGTTCCAATTCCATTTCCTCAGACTCATATGATCGCTTCAACGTTTGTTTTATTTCTTCGATCTCCCTGCCTAGGCTTGTTTTCCTTGCTTGTGATAGTCGTGTCTGCCGAAGCATTTCCGTTATTTTTTTCCTTCTCCTGTACAGTCGTCTGCGTTCTCTTTCTAGAGTGGTCCTCTTTCTGCCCCTCCTCACAGGCACGTGCTTCAAGCAGACCTTGTAAGCTTCAGCTGTCAGTGAAGCTATTCCCTGTGTGGGAGTTTTGTCGCTTAAGACCGTCTCCCATTGAATGGTTGCAAGGTCTACATTTATTTTTTCCCAGTCAATCCTCTTACTGTTGAAATTGAATTGATTGAATATTCCTTCTCGCTTGTTGGGTCTCTTAGACCTACTACCGTTATTTATGCTAGTTCGCACTTCAATAAGCTTATGGTCTGAGTATGAAGTATCTGAGATTGTTATGTGTCTGATTAGTTCATCATTGTTTGTGAATAACAAGTCTAGTGTGTTTTCGTTCCTAGTTGGTTCTGTAATTTGTTGATTGAGCGAGAATTTGTCACAGAATCTCAAAAGTTCTCTGACCTGTGGTTGGTTATTTCCCGGGTCATTCCCTGCTATGATATTTGTGTTTGCCGTTCTCCATCTTAGACTCGGTAAATTGAAATCTCCAAGGAAGATAATATCTGGAGCTGGGTTTGCTAGGTTATTAAGTATGTTCTCTATTTTTGAGCATCTGCTCTGTGAATTCCTCAACCGTTGCATCTGGCGGTTTATATATTAGAATAATAATTAGGTTTAGTTTCTCTACCTTAATTCCAAATACCTCTACCACCTCATTGGTAGAGTTTAGTAGCTCTGTGCATACCAGGTCCTCTTTAATATACAGACCTACTCCTCCATTTGACCTAGCTTTTCTATCACATCTATATAAATTATAATTTGGAATCCAGATTTCACTATCCATTTAATCTTTTGTATGAGTTTCCGTGAATGCCCCAAATATTGAGTTTGACTCTAATAGGAGGCCATTTATGAACTTAACTTTATTCCTTGACTTTGGCTTTAAACCTTGAATGTTTGCAAATATGAATGATTGTCCATATTGTGTGTCACTTCTGGAAGGTTTTGGTAGTTCTCCCTCCTCTCTACCCTGACCCAGGGTGTGTTGTTGTGGCAATGGTTTGTCCAGTTTTGGAAGTGATACTGGGGAGTGTGGTAGTCTCTGTGTAGTTGGGGGGTGTGGTAGTCTCTGTGTAGTTGGGGGGTGTGGTAGTCTCTGTGTAGTTGGGGAGTGTGGTAGTCTCTGTGTAGTTGGGGAGTGTGGTAGTCTCTGTGTAGTTGGGGAGTGTGGTAGTCTCTGTGTAGTTGGGGAGTGTGGTAGTCTCTGTGTAGTTGGGGAGTGTGGTAGTCTCTGTGTAGTTGGGGGGTGTGGTAGTCTCTGTGTAGTTGGGGAGTGTGGTAGTCTCTGTGTAGTTGGGGGGTGTGGTAGTCTCTGTGTAGTTGGGGAGTGTGGTAGTCTCTGTGTAGTTGGGGGGTGTGGTAGTCTCTGTGTAGTTGGGGGGTGTGGTAGTCTCTGTGTAGTTGGGGAGTGTGGTAGTCTCTGTGTAGTTGGGGGGTGTGGTAGTCTCTGTGTAGTTGGGGAGTGTGGTAGTCTCTGTGTAGTTGGGGGGTGTGGTAGTCTCTGTGTAGTTGGGGGGTGTGGTAGCCTCTGTGTAGTTGGGGAGTGTGGTAGTCTCTGTGTAGTTGGGGGGTGTGGTAGTCTCTGTGTAGTTGGGGGGTGTGGTAGTCTCTGTGTAGTTGGGGGGTGTGGTAGTCTCTGTGTAGTTGGGGGGTGTGGTAGTCTCTGTGTAGTTGGGGAGTGTGGTAGTCTCTGTGTAGTTGGGGGGTGTGGTAGTCTCTGTGTAGTTGGGGGGTGTGGTAGTCTCTGTGTAGTTGGGGGGTGTGGTAGTCTCTGTGTAGTTGGGGAGTGTGGTAGTCTCTGTGTAGTTGGGGTGTAGTATGAGTGGGTACTCGTTTGGAGACAGTGCCAGACTATCAGTGGGGGTACACGTCTGGAGACAGTGCCAGACTATCAGTGGGGGTACACGTCTGGAGACAGTGCCAGACTATCAGTGGGGGTACACGTCTGGAGACAGTGCCAGACTACCTGTGGGTACACGTCTGGAGACAGTGCCAGACTATCAGGGGGTACACGTCTGGAGACAGTGCCAGACTACCTGTGGGTACACGTCTGGAGACAGTGCCAGACTACCTGTGGGTACACGTCTGGAGACAGTGCCAGACTATCAGGGGGTACACGTCTGGAGACAGTGCCAGACTACCTGTGGGTACACGTCTGGAGACAGTGCCAGACTATCAGGGGGTACACGTCTGGAGATAGTCCCAGACTACCTGGGGGTACACGTCTGGAGATAGTCCCAGACTACCTGGGGGTACACGTCTGGAGACAGTGCCAGACTATCAGGGGGTACACGTCTGGAGACAGTGCCAGACTATCAGGGGGGGTACACGTCTGGAGACAGTCCCAGACTACCAGGGGGGGTACACGTCTGGAGACATTGCCAGACTACCTGTGGGTACACGTCTGGAGACAGTCCCAGACTACCTGGGGGTACACGTCTGGAGACATTGCCAGACTACCTGTGGGTACACGTCTGGAGACAGTCCCAGACTATCAGGGGGTACACGTCTGGAGACAGTGCCAGACTACCTTGGGTTACACGTCTGGAGATAGTCCCAGACTACTTAGTGGTACACATAATCTTGCCATTTTTCTCCACAGGTCTGCTCTTGCTGCCAGGCCTGGACGAGTTCATCTGTGACATAAACTTTGGACCTGCCAGAAAGGCGATGGCAACGTACACTCTTCTCTTGCAAGCATCCCATACGAGGGAGATATGAAAAATAGAATAGAGCTCATCCAACTCTTGGCAAGGGGACTAGACCAAGGGGAAGTGGAAAAGTTAATATGGGAAAGGTATAGACGTAGGTCTCACCCGAAGGTTGGAGGGTACCACAAGAACTGTGATGGCAGCCTAGAGATCTGTTCCGGGCAGGCGAACCATAGATATGACACGTTCGTGTCGGGACGATACGGGACGTCATTACTTACAAAAGAAACAATCGAAACCGTCAATATGTTAGGGCTTCTGACTGGTGAAGGAAGGAACTGTTGAATGTATGTGGAGCTCTGAGGACAGAGTTGGATTCCCTGTGAGAGGAATGTCGAAAAGGACAGGGGTCTTATGAAGGCTCAGACAAAGACGCCTACCGATGTCCTAAAAACTGCCAATCCATTCGCCGTGCTGGAAAACGAGTGCTGTAGGGAGCCTGTAGTTCGTTCGAAAGGCAAAGCATCAGAGGGAGCAAAAGTGCCTTAAGGTGTTCACAAACTACAGGAAGTACCGAAGAAAATTTTGGTTGTGGTAGATTTCCAGGTGAGACATTTGGATATAATTTTTTGTGCAAGAGATAGGGGGAACAGGTTAAGGGTTTGCTATCCTGGAGCTGGAATTGATATTGCTAACAACATGAATGATATTAAGACTGGAAATGGGAATAAACCCATTATTTGTATATTAAGACTGGAAATGGGAACAAACCCATTATTTGTATCAGTGCTGTTGGAAATGATGAAGGGCGAGTTAGGAGTGAGGAACTGATACAGAGGTTTAAGACAGCGAAAAGTTAGGAATAATGAAGGAATCCCAATCATATGTGGCATTCTTCCAAGAAAGGGAGTTGTATGTCGAAAGCATTTGGTGTCAAATGCCGTCTTTACAAATATTGAAAATCAAATGCAATATCATCCTTTGATAACTGGGAACAATTCTATGGAAGAAATGACATGTATGCTCGGGATGGGGTGCATCTATCCAGGGCTGGGGTTGTTGCTGTTGCCAACTCGTTGGAACCTGTGGTTGGAGGGTTTGTTTGGGTTTAAGCTCTTAGTAGATAGTGGTATGGGAATTTATATGGAGAAAGGAGGTAACAAAAGTATGTATTTGTGGGGGGGAAACAAATTGGCAAAATGTTTCGGGAAAGAGAAGGGCTTCAAAATAAAAATACACTTAAGGTATATTACACTAACAGTAGAAGTCTAAGAAACAAAATAAACGATTTAAGTGCTCTTGTCTGCACACAAAAAAAAAAAAATAGATATTTTTGCACATACCGAAACGTGGATGAATGTAGAAAATACAGAACTATTGGCTGAATCTATATAAATAAGAATGGAAATGTTCGTTTGTGCATAACCGCTAATATCCGAAAGTTCTTCACCGATTGCTTTGAAATTTTAACACAATGTTCCATTCCCATCCGAGCGGGTTTTTATATACATACTATATAGATGTCACGTCTGTGACGGTAAAAAAAAAAAACATGTTTTTTTCTGAAAAACGGTGTTTTTCATGAGAGGGAAATCTTCGAAACCTGTTTACCGATTGTTTTGAAATTTTGACACAACGTTGCATTCGAATAGGTGCGTCTTTATATACTTTATGCATAGGGATGGCACCTACTATATAGCTGCCACCCCTGTGACAGGTAAAAACATACGTTTTTGAAAAACAGCGCCATCTGTTGCACATAATAGCAACATGCACGCTATACTAAATATGTCACTAAATAAATATATAAATTCCTTTTCAATGTTTCCGATTGCACTGATAAATTTTATTTTCATAGATTTTGATTTATTTTATTTTTTTATTGAATTATTTTGTGGGACATTGTGTTGGAATTGAGCTGTGTTGTTTACCATACCGTTCATTTCGTAAGTATAGATGCCACACCTGTGACAGGTAAAACTATGCTTTTCTTGAAAAGCTGCGCCATCTGTTGTATGCAAGAGCAACACACATGCAATACTAAATATGTTACAATTCCATTTCAATGTTTTTGATTGCACTGATAAATGGAACTTTCATAGATTTTGATTTATTTTCATTTTGAATAATTATTTTGTGTGAATTGCATTGAATTGAGCTGCGCTGTTTACCATATCACTCATTTCGTGAGTATAGATTATTTTTTTTTTCATAATTTCATTTAATTTTTTAAATGTTTTTATTATATTTCAGTGATGGGAACATCAGATCACCTGATGTTCCCAATTTTCTGATGGGAACATCATCATTTGGGAAAGATGATGAACATCATCATTTTCGTGTGTTTTTCAAGTGAGGAAAATCTTCGAACCCTCTTTTCCGATTGCTTTGAAATTTTGACACAATGTTGCATTTGAATAGGTACGTGTTTTTAAATACCTACTATATACATGCCTCACTTGTAACAGGAAAAAAACTAGCTTTTTTTTTTTTTTAAACATTACCATCTGTTAGACATAAGAGCAACATACGCTGTAATCTTCAAAAGTTCTTCACCAATTGCTTTGAAATTTTGACACAACGTTCAATTCTAATACGTGCGTGTTTTTATATACCTACTATATAGATGCCACACCTGTGACAGGTAAAAAGATGAACAAATCTTTTTTGGTGTCGTGTAAGGTAAAAAAAATGCTTATTTTGAAAAACAGCGCCATCTGTTGCATGTAATAGCAACTCACGCTATGCTAAATATGTTACGATTCCATTTCAATGTTTCCGATTGCATTGATAAATGGAATTTTCATAGATTTCGATTTATTTTCATTTTGATTTCATTATTTTGTGTGACATTGTGTTGGAAATGAGCTGTGTTGTTTTCCATACCGTTCATTTCGTGAGTATAAGTATAGATGCCACACCTAGGACAGGTAAAAAACATGCTTTTTTTGAAAAACAACACCATCTGTTGCACGTAGGAGCAATAACACTATACTAAATATGTTATGATTCAACCCGTTCTCGCACTTTCTTACAGTCAATATTGACTTATTAAATACGTGCATATGTGACATACTAAACATACTAGTTTAGCTTGAAAAGCTTCATAGAAAACATAGGTATATTATTACTTAACCTATACCTATAATAGGTTAAGTAATAATTGTAATTACAAAGCAATAAGATGCTTATCTTAACATACTAAGAAGGTTAGGTAAGGTCGGTGTTTTCTATGAAGCTTTTCAAGGTAAACTAGTATGTTTAGTATGTCACATATGCACGTATTTAATAAGTCAATATTGACTATACAAAAGTGCGAGAACGGGTTGTAGGATTCCATTTCAATGATGTTGATTTCATTTATAAATTGAATTTTCATAAATTTCGATTTATTTTCATTTTAATTTAATTATTTTGTGTGATATTGCATTGGAATTGAGCTGTATTGTTTACCTTACTGTTCATTTCGTGAGTATAGTTTTTAATTGTTTTTCTTATATTTCAGTGATAGGAACATCAGATCATTTGATGTTCCTAATTTTCAGATTATTTGGGAATGCATCAGACGAGGGAGTGGGGAATGGTGGGGAGGACGATGGGATGAGAGTGGGATAAGGTGGGGAGGACGAGGGGACGGGGACAGGGCAGGGGAATGGTAGGGAGGACGAGGGGACGAAGGAGTGGGAGATGGTGGGAAGGACCAGGGGACAGTGGAGTGGGAAACTTTATGAGGAAGAGGGGACGCTGGAGTGGGGGATGGTGGGGAGGACGAGGGGATGGGGGGAGTGGGGAATTGTTGCGAGGACCAGGGATAAGGGGAGTGAGGAATGGTTGGGAGGACGAGGAGAGGGGGAATGGTGGGGAGGACTGGGTGACAAGGGGAGGTTGCTGTGGCTCAGCAATGCACACGCGTTGCTTAGCCACAGCAACGCGTGGCCGGTTACAGCTAGTGTCAAATAAATAGATTTAAACTATTTCACACAGATAGCTATATTAGACAAGGAGGGGGAGTAGCCATATATGTTAGGGAAAATTTGAAATGTATTCTCAAAGAGGGAATCAAAACTGAGTCACACACAGAAACTATTTGAATTGAATTAAACGAAAAAGCAAATAATCTTATAATAGGAGTTATATACAGGCCACCAAACTTAGACAGGATGGAAGCAAAGCATCTATGGGATGAAGAATCTAGAGCATAAGAACATAAGAACAAAGGTAACTGCAGAAGGCCTATTGGCCCATACGAGGCAGCTCCTATTTATAACCACCCAATCCCTCTCATATACATGTCCAACTCACGCTTGCAACAATCGAGGGACCCCACCTCCACTACGTTATGCGGTAATAGGTTCCACAAATCAACAACCCTGTTACCGAACCAGTATTTACTGAAGTCTTTCCTAAATCTAAACTTATCTAATTTATACCTATTGTTTCGTGTTCTGTCATGTGTTGATACTTTTAATACCCTATTTATATCCCCTTTGTTATGTCCATTCATCCACTTGTAGACCTCTATCATGTCACCCCTAACTCTTCACCTTTCCAGTGAATGCAATTTAAGCTTTGTTAATCTTTCTTCATTGAAAGATTTCTAATTTGGGGAATTAACTTTGTCATCCTATGCTGGACACGTTCAAGTGAATTTATATCCATTCTATAGTATGGCGACAGAAACTGAACTGCATAATCTAAATGGGGTCTAACCAGAGCAAGATATAGCTGAAGAACAATTCCAAATGTCTTGTTACTAACGCTTCGATTAATAAATCCCAGTGTCCTATTTGCCTTATTACGAACATTTATGCATTGATCCTTTTGTTTTAAAATCTTACTAATCATAACTCTTAGATCCCTTTCACAATCCGACTTCGCAATCTCAACACCATCCAGCTCGTATCTCGTAACTGTATCATCATTACCTAGCCTCAAAACTTTACATTAATCAGCATTAAACTTCATCTGCCAATCCTTTGACCATTTCAAAACTCTGTTTAGATCGACTTGAAGTGATAGTGAGTCTTCTTCCGTGCTTATTTCCCTACCGACTTTGTATCATCGTTAAATTTGCAAATTTTGCTACTCAAAACTGAATCTAAATTTATATATTATAAACAACAGAGTCCCAGGACAGAGCCTTGAAGCACTCCACTTAAAACATTTTCCCACCCTAACTTAACCCTATTTATACTAACTCTCAGTTTCCTTTGGTATAGCCATGCCCTAATCCAACTTAATATAGCACCCCAAATACCATGAGCCTCTATCTTTTCAATCAGTCTTTCATGTGGCACTGTATCATGTTATTAATAATATAGCCAGTTCCAGCTCCCGGATAGCAAACCTTAACCTGTTCCCCCTATCTCTGGCACAAAACGGTCTATCCAAATACCTCAACTGGGAATCTCCCACAACCAAAATTCGCTTAGGTACTTCCTTTACTTTCTGAGCACGTTGAGGGACCTGCACTTCGTTGCTTTCCCTTTCGAACGAACTGCAGGCTCACCACAGCACTCGTCCTCCAACACGCCAAATGAGTTAGAAGTCCTTAGTTCAGCGACACACACCCGCCCTCTTCCCGGAATTGTGACGGACAGGATATGAAGAGCGACTGAAAGACCTGAAACTTAGGCCCTAGAATATAGGCGAGAGAGAGAGGGGAGGCATGATAGAGACAAAAAATACTTTAGGGGGATTGACAGAGAAGAAATAAATGAAATGTTCACTTAGAATACCAACAGAACATGGGGGTGGGGGTGGAAGCTTTAGACTCAGATATGTTGCACAAAATATATTTTGCGAGAGTGAGTGAGAGTTTGGTCTCGTTCAGCGTGAGTGTATGAAAGTTTGGTCTCGTTCAGCGTGAGTGTATGAGAGTTTGGTCTCGTTCAGCGTGAGTGTATGAGAGTTTGGTCTCGTTCAGCGTGAGTGTATGAGAGTTTGGTCTCGTTCAGCGTGAGTGTATGAGAGTTTGGTCTCGTTCAGCGTGAGTGTATGAGAGTTTGGTCTCGTTCAGCGTGAGTGTATGAGAGTTTGGTCTCGTTCAGCGTGAGTGTATGAGTTTGGTCTCGTTCAGCGTGAGTGTATGAGAGTTTGGTCTCGTTCAGCGTGAGTGTATGAAAGTTTGGTCTCGTTAAGCGTAAGTGTATGAGAGTTTGGTCTCGTTAAGCGTAAGTGTATGAGAGTTTGGTCTCGTTAAGCGTAAGTGTATGAGAGTTTGGTCTCGTTACGCGTAAGTGTATGAGAGTTTGGTCTCGTTAAGCGTAAGTGTATGAGAGTTTGGTCTCGTTAAGCGTAAGTGTATGAGAGTTTGGTCTCGTTAAGCGTAAGTGTATGAGAGTTTGGTCTCGTTAAGCGTAAGTGTATGAGAGTTTGGTCTCGTTAAGCGTGAGTGTATGAGAGTTTGGTCTCGTTAAGCGTAAGTGTATGAGAGTTTGGTCTCGTTAAGCGTAAGTGTATGAGAGTTTGGTCTCGTTAAGCGTAAGTGTATGAGAGTTTGGTATCGTTAAGCGTAAGTGTGTGAGTCTGGTCTCGTTCAGCGTGAGTGAGTGAGTGAGTGAGATTCTGATCTCGGTCAGCGTGAGCGAGTGAGTGAGTGAGAGTCTGGTCTCGATTTGCGTGAGTAAGTGAGGGAGAGTTTGGTTTCGTTTAACGTGAGTGAGTGAAAGTCAAGTCTCGTTCAGTGTGAGTGAGGGAGAGTCTAGTCTCGTTCAGCGTGAGTGAGGGAGAGTCTGGTCTCGTTTAGCGTGAGTGAGAAAAAGTTTGGTCTCGTTCAGCGTGAGTGAGTAAGAGTCTGGTCTCGTTCAGCGTGAGTGAGTAAGAGTCTGGTCTCGTTCAGCGTGAGTGAGTGAGTAAGAGTCTGGTCTCGTTCAGCGTGAGTGAGTAAGAGTCTGGTCTCGTTCAGCGTGAGTGAGTGAGAGATAGTCTGGTCTCGTTCAGCGTGAGTGAGTAAGAATCTGGTCTCGTTCAGCGTGAGTGAGTAAGAGTCTGGTCTCGTTCAGCGTGAGTGAGTGAGAGTCTGGTCTCGTTCAGCGTGAGTGAGTGAGTAAGAGTCTGGTCTCGTTCAGCGTGAGTGAGTAAGAGTCTGGTCTCGTTCAGCGTGAGTGAGTGAGAGTCTGGTCTCGTTCAGCGTGAGTGAGTAAGAGTCTGGTCTCGTTCAGCGTGAGTGAGTGAGAGTCTGGTCTCGTTCAGTGTGAGTGAGTGAGAGTCTGGTCTCGTTCAGCGTGAGTGAGTAAGAGTCTAGTCTCGTTCAGCGTGAGTGAGTAAGAGTCTAGTCTCGTCAGTGTGAGTGAGTAAGAGTCTGGTCTCGTTCAGCGTGAGTGAGTAAGAGTCTGGTCTCGTTCAGCGTGAGTGAGTGAGAGTCTGGTCTCGTTCAGCGTGAGTGAGTAAGAGTCTGGTCTCGTTCAGCGTGAGTGAGTAAGAGTCTGGTCTCGTTCAGCGTGAGTGAGTAAGAGTCTGGTCTCGTTCAGCGTGAGTGAGTGAGTAAGAGTCTGGTCTCGTTCAGCGTGAGTGAGTGAGAGTCTGGTCTCGTTCAGCGTGAGTGAGTAAGAGTCTGGTCTCGTTCAGCGTGAGTGAGTGAGAGTCTGGTCTCGTTCAGCGTGAGTGAGTAAGAGTCTGGTCTCGTTCAGCGTGAGTGAGTAAGAGTCTGGTCTCGTTTAGCGTGAGTGAGTAAGAGTCTGGTCTCGTTCAGCGTGAGTGAGTGAGAGTCTAGTCTCGTTCAGTGTGAGTGAGTAAGAGTCTGGTCTCGTTCAGCGTGAGTGAGTGAGAGTCTAGTCTCGTTCAGTGTGAGTGAGTAAGAGTCTGGTCTCGTTCAGCGTGAGTGAGAGTCTGGTCGTTCAACGCTCCATCACCCCGAGAGTGGTTACCAAACTGCCGAAATAATAGTCGCGACGCCGTTGGTGAGACACCTGACCCCCTCCAGGGAACACCTGACCCCCTCCAGGGAACACCTGACCACCTCCAGGGAACACCTGACCCCCTCCAGGGAACACCTGACCACCTCCAGGGAACACCTGACCCCCTCCAGGGAACACCTGACCACCTCCAGGGAACACCTGACCACCTCCAGGGAACACCTGACCACCTCCAGGGAACACCTGACCACCTCCAGGGAACACCTGACCACCTCCAGGGAACACCTGACCACCTCCAGGGAACACCTGACAACCTCCAGGGAACACCTGACAACCTCCAGGGAACACCTGACCACCTCCAGGGAACACCTGACCACCTCCAGGGAACACCTGACAACCTCCAGGGAACACCTGACAACCTCCAGGGAACACCTGACAACCTCCAGGGAACACCTGACAACCTCCAGGGAACACCTGACCACCTCAAGGGAACACCTGACAACCTCCAGGGAACACCTGACAACCTCCAGGGAACACCTGACCACCTCCAGGGAACACCTGACCACCTCCAGGGAACACCTGACCACCTCCAGGGAACACCTGACCACCTCCAGGGAACACCTGACCACCTCCAGGGAACACCTGACCACCTCCAGGGAACACCTGACCACCTCCAGGGAACACCTGACCACCTCCAGGGAACACCTGACCACCTCCAGGGAACACCTGACAACCTCCAGGGAACACCTGACCACCTCCAGGGAACACCTGACCACCTCCAGGGAACACCTGACAACCTCCAGGGAACACCTGACCACCTCCAGGGAACACCTGACCACCTCCAGGGAACACCTGACCACCTCCAGGGAACATCTGACAACCTCCAGGGAACACCTGACAACCTCCAGGGAACACCTGACCACCTCCAGGGAACACCTGACCACCTCCAGGGAACACCTGACAACCTCCAGGGAACACCTGACAACCTCCAGGGAACACCTGACAACCTCCAGGGAACACCTGACAACCTCCAGGGAACACCTGACCACCTCCAGGGAACACCTGACAACCTCCAGGGAACACCTGACCACCTCCAGGGAACACCTGACCACCTCCAGGGAACACCTGACCACCTCCAGGGAACACCTGACCACCTCCAGGGAACACCTGACCACCTCCAGGGAACACCTGACCCCCTCCAGGAACACCTGACAACCTCCAGGAACACCTGACAACCTCCAGGGAACACCTGACCACCTCCAGGAACACCTGACCACCTCCAGGGAACTCCTGACCACCTCCAGGGAACACCTGACCACCTCCAGGGAACACTCAGGGTCCTCAAGGTAAAGGAGCACCGGAGCCCACCTTGAGAGGGAGGTTGGCAAGGTATTCTAATTTTTAAATATGAATGATGTCGACCAAAACAGGAATCCAGAGATAACTGGGAAAACTGATTGGTTTTAAAGCAGGATGAGTGAGTGAAGTAGTTGCTGAGTACGGGTCCCCTGATCGTCAATGTGTCGGCCAGTATTGTGACAGACAAGCGAGGTAATGTCTCCTACGGACTCCATTTCCCATTGGTTCCCTCCAGAATGATCTGACCAGCTGCTGGACGATGTAAACCGATTGTCAAGCTTACAACAGACAATCCCACCATTGTTAAAAAATACAATATCCCAGAAATTGCAGAATAAGAATTCCCTTGAGGGACGAGAGCGGCCAGGCAATGAAAACACCAAAGTTTTACAGCGGAGCACAATGGTGAGGACGCTGGTGCCTCTCAAGACAAAGTTTCCTCGTACAAGGGTCCGTCATACACATTCAGAAGTGTATGACAAGAGCCACTCATACAGAGGAGTGTATGATAAGGGTCGGTTATACTCAGGAGTGTGTGACAAGGACCTGTCATACACACGAGTGTATGACTTGAGCCGCACTTACCTGCTCACCAGTGTAGGATAATATGTAAATTTTATTTTTAATAAGATCATCAAGTAGCAAATGCTGTGAACCCCTAAAGTGAGTTCTAAATTTGTATCCCATTCCATCACAATCATCATCATCATCATCATCATCATCATCATCATCATCATCATCATCATCATCATCATCATCATCATACATGAGTGCTACAAGCTTCCTTATATAAGTAAGAATTTAGTTGGCTTAAATTTATACAAAATTTATATACCAGAAAAAAGTTAAGACAGCTTATCTGTTGCTGCAGTTCTTGAAGTGTAGTCCTTGAATTGTAGTCCTTGAAGTGTAGTCCTTGAAGTGTAGTCCTTGAAGTGTAGTCCTTGAATTGTAGTCCTTGAAGTGTAGTCCTTGAAGTGTAGTCCTTGAAGTGTAGTCCTTGAAGTGTAGTCCTTGAAGTGCAGTCCTTGAAGTGTAGTCCTTGAATTGCAGTCCTTGAAGTGTAGTCCTTGAAGTGTAGTCCTTGAAGTGCAGTCCTTGAAGTGTAGTCCTTGAAGTGTAGTCCTTGAATTGCAGTCCTTGAAGTGTAGTCCTTGAAGTGTAGTCCTTGAAGTGTAGTCCTTGAAGTGTAGTCCTTGAAGTGGAGTCCTTGAAGTGTAGTCCTTGAAGTGTAGTCCTTGAATTGCAGTCCTTGAAGTGTAGTCCTTGAAGTGTAGTCCTTGAAGTGTAGTCCTTGCAGTGTAGTCCTTGAAGTGTAGTCCTTGCAGTGTAGTCCTTGAAGTGCAGTCCTTGCAGTGTAGTCCTTGAAGTGCAGTCCTTGCAGTGTAGTCCTTGAAGTGCAGTCCTTGCAGTGTAGTCCTTGCAGTGTAGTCCTTGAAGTGCAGTCCTTGCAGTGTAGTCCTTGAAGTGCAGTCCTTGCAGTGTAGTCCTTGAAGTGCAGTCCTTGAAGTGTAGTCCTTGAAGTGCAGACCTTGAAGTGTAGTCCTTGAATTGTAGTCCTTGAAGTGTAGTCCTTGAAGTGCAGTCCTTGAATTGTAGTCCTTGAAGTGTAGTCCTTGAAGTGCAGTCCTTGAAGTGTAGTCCTTGAAGTGTAGTCCTTGAAGTGCAGTCCTTGAAGTGTAGTCCTTGAAGTGCAGTCCTTGAAGTGTAGTCCTTGAATTGTAGTCCTTGAAGTGTAGTCCTTGAAGTGCAGTCCTTGAAGTGCAGTCCTTGAAGTGTAGTCCTTGAAGTGCAGTCCTTGAATTGTAGTCCTTGAAGTGTAGTCCTTGAAGTGCAGTCCTTGAAGTGTAGTCCTTGAAGTGTAGTCCTTGAAGTGCAGTCCTTGAAGTGTAGTCCTTGAATTGTAGTCCTTGAAGTGTAGTCCTTGAAGTGCAGTCCTTGAAGTGTAGTCCTTGAAGTGAAGACCTTGAAGTGCAGACCTTGAAGTGTAGTCCTTGAAGTGCAGTCCTTGAAGTGTAGTCCTTGAAGTGCAGTCCTTGAAGTGTAGTCCTTGAAGTGCAGTCCTTGAAGTGTAGTCCTTGAAGTGCAGTCCTTGAAGTGTAGTCCTTGAAGTGCAGTCCTTGAAGTGTAGTCCTTGAAGTGTAGTCCTTGAAGTGTAGTCCTTCAAGTGTAGTCCTTGAAGTGTAGTCCTTGAAGTGCAGTCCTTGAAGTGTAGTCCTTGAAGTGTAGTCCTTGAAGTGTAGTCCTTGAAGTGTAGTCCTTGAAGTGCAGTCCTTGAAGTGCAGTCCTTGAAGTGTAGTCCTTGAAGTGCAGTCCTTGAAGTGTAGTCCTTGAAGTGCAGTCCTTGAAGTGTAGTCCTTGAAGTGTAGTCCTTGAAGTGCAGTCCTTGAAGTGCAGTCCTTGAAGTGCAGTCCTTGAAGTGCAGACCTTGAAGTGCAGTCCTTGAAGTGCAGTCCTTGAAGTGCAGACCTTGAAGTGCAGTCCTTGAAGTGCAGACCTTGAAGTGCAGACCTTGAAGTGCAGTCCTTGAAGTGCAGTCCTTGAAGTGCAGTCCTTGAAGTGCAGTCCTTGAAGTGCAGTCCTTGAAGTGTAGACCTTGAAGTGCAGTCCTTGAAGTGCAGTCCTTGAAGTGCAGTCCTTGAAGTGTAGTCCTTGAAGTGCAGACCTTGAAGTGCAGTCCTTGAAGTGCAGACCTTGAAGTGCAGTCCTTGAAGTGCAGTCCTTGAAGTGTAGTCCTTGAAGTGTAGTCCTTGAAGTGTAGTCCTTGAAGTGCAGTCCTTGAAGTGCAGTCCATGAAGTGCAGTCCTTGAAGTGTAGTCCTTGAAGTGCAGTCCTTGAAGTGTAGTCCTTGAAGTGTAGTCCTTGAATTGTAGTCCTTGAAGTGTAGTCCTTGAAGTGCAGTCCTTGAAGTGTAGTCCTTGAAGTGCAGTCCTTGAAGTTTAGTACTTGAAGTGTAGTCCTTGAATTGTAGTCCTTGAAGTGTAGTCCTTGAAGTGCAGTCCTTGAAGTGTAGTCCTTGAAGTGCAGTCCTTGAAGTGTAGTCCTTGAAGTGCAGTCCTTGAAGTGTAGTCCTTGAAGTGTAGTCCTTGAATTGTAGTCCTTGAAGTGTAGTCCTTGAAGTGCAGTCCTTGAAGTGCAGTCCTTGAAGTGTAGTCCTTGAAGTGCAGTCCTTGAAGTGCAGTCCTTGAAGTGTAGTCCTTGAAGTGCAGTCCTTGAAGTGCAGTCCTTGAAGTGCAGTCCTTGAAGTGCAGTCCTTGAAGTGTAGTCCTTGAAGTGTAGTCCTTGAAGTGTAGTCCTTGAAGTGTAGTCCTTGAAGTGTAGTCCTTGAAGTGTAGTCCTTGAAGTGTAGTCCTTGAAGTGCAGTCCTTGAAATGCAGTCCTTGAAGTGCAGTCCTTGAAGTGTAGTCCTTGAAGTGCAGTCCTTGAAGTGTAGTCCTTGAAGTGCAGTCCTTGAAGTGTAGTCCTTGAATTGTAGTCCTTGAAGTGTAGTCCTTGAAGTGCAGTCCTTGAAGTGCAGTCCTTGAAGTGTAGTCCTTGAAGTGCAGTCCTTGAAGTGCAGTCCTTGAAGTGCAGTCCATGAAGTGCAGTCCTTGAAGTGCAGTCCTTGAAGTGCAGTCCTTGAAGTACAGTCCATGAAGTGCAGTCCTTGAAGTGTAGTCCTTGAAGTGCAGTCCATGAAGTGCAGTCCTTGAAGTGTAGTCCTTGAAGTGCAGTCCTTGAAGTGCAGTCCATGAAGTGCAGTCCTTGAAGTGTAGTCCTTGAAGTGCAGTCCATGAAGTGCAGTCCTTGAAGTGCAGTCCATGAAGTGCAGTCCTTGAAGTGCAGACCTTGAAGTGCAGTCCTTGAGGTGTAGTCCTTGAAGTGCAGTCCTTGAAGTGTAGTCCTTGAAGTGCAGTCCTTGAAGTTTAGTCCTTGAAGTGTAGTCCTTGAAGTGCAGTCCTTGAAGTTTAGTACTTGAAGTGCAGACCTTGAAGTGTAGTCCTTGAAGTGCAGTCCTTGAAGTTTAGTACTTGAAGTGCAGTCCTTAAAGTGCAGTCCTTGAAGTGCAGTCCTTAAAGTGCAGTCCTTGAAGTCTAGTCCTTGAAGTGCAGTCCTTGAAGTTTAGTACTTGAAGTGCAGTCCATGAAGTTTAGTACTTGAAGTGCAGTCCTTGAAGTGCAGTCCTTGAAGTGCAGTCCTTGAAGTGTAGTCCTTGAAGTGCAGTCCTTAAAGTGCAGTCCATGAAGTCTAGTCCTTGAAGTGCAGTCCTTGAAGTTTAGTACTTGAAGTGCAGTCCTTGAAGTGCAGTCCTTGAAGTCTAGTCCTTGAAGTGCAGTCCTTAAAGTCTAGTCCTTGAAGTGTAGTCCTTGAAGTGCAGTCCTTAAAGTGCAGTCCTTGAAGTCTAGTCCTTGAAGTGTAGTCCTTAAAGTGCAGTCCTTGAAGTGCAGTCCTTGAAGTCTAGTCCTTGAAGTGTAGTCCTTAAAGTGCAGTCCTTGAAGTGCAGTCCTTGAAGTCTAGTCCTTGAAGTGCAGTCCTTGAAGTCTAGTCCTTGAAGTGCAGTCCTTAAAGTGCAGTCCTTGAAGTGCAGTCCTTAAAGTGCAGTCCTTGAAGTGCAGTCCTTGAAAAGCAACTCTTGAGGTCCAGTTCTTGAAATGTATTCTTTTAAGTGCAGTCCTTGAAGTGCAGTCTACGAATTGCAGCTCTTGACGTGCAGCCCTTGAAGCGCAAATCCTTGAATTTCAGTCCATAAAGTGCAGCCCTTAAAGTGTAGTCTTCTAAGAAAAGCTCTTGAAGTGTGGTCTTTTAAGTGCAGTCCTTGAAGTGCATCCCTTGAAGTGCAGTCCTTGAAGTGCTGTCCTTGAAGTGCAGTCCTTGAAGTGCAGTCCTTGCAGTGCAGTTCTTGAAGTGCAGTCCTTGAAGTGCAGTCCTTGAAGTGCAGTCCTTGAAGTGCATCCCTTGAAGTGCAGTCCTTGCAGTGCAGTTCTTGAAGTGCAGTCCTTGCAGTGCAGTTCTTGAAGTGCAGTCCTTGCAGTGCAGTTCTTGAAGTGCAGTCCTTGCAGTGCAGTTCTTGAAGTGTAGTCATTTTGCCAGCCTTCAAACTGTAGACGGTTTGATTGTAGCCAGTCACAAAGGCTGTAGGCCTCTGACGTCTTACGCCATAGAGCCGGTGGGTGCCTGCTGGAGTGGTGGGAGTCAGTTCAGAGCCAGGCACTAGAGCAGAAAGGACCTCGGTTGGGCAGGGTCTTTGTATTACCTCACTCAATAAAGCTCTCAAGTGCCTACGTGTATCTACAGCCCCAAGTAGAGGCCTTGACCATATCTCCTACCAACAAGCATACGAGCAGAAATACTGGTAGCAGCTATGGGATGAGAATTTTTTTCTCAGCCGGAAACTCAAGTGGCCACTCCCGCCAACACCGCCAGCCGCCACCAATACTCAAGGTTCATCATAGCAGCCTGAGGTCTGAGGTCCTGCCATCCACCCTTGCTCTAGGTCACAGTTCTCATCAAGTAAGGCACTATATTTAGCAGTAAGAACGTAGTTCAATCAGTGATGGAAGAGTACACCTTCCCATGCGTCATTTTGAAGTGCAGTTCTTGAAGTGAAGTGAAGTGGTATCTGAGTCAGTACCATTGCTAGTCCTGCTTACCGGATGTGTTGTACAGTTTTGTGAGAAACAACAAATAATTTAACTAGCAGCTTGACTAGTGACGTCACCCGTCACTAATGACGTCACCCATCAGTGAACTTATGTCAAAGCTATTGACCCCTGTGCTTCCTTCGCCGTTATCGTCGTAACGTCATCGTCTCTGCAACATTGTCGATCCTTATCGATGTCATCTTCACTCCTGTAAAGTCACTGCCACCCGTGTCGTCACCCCAAGCTTCGTGTCCCTCCCGCAAGACACGCTGCTGTCCTTGCCAGAAGGAAACAAACCACCCCACGCTTTCTCTCCATTCGCTTTGGCGGGTCTCCTGGTTCAACCTTGACGACGAGCGGGCGTCTCTGAAGGGAAGGGAAGGCGTGATCATGGAAGTGTCTGATCACTTTTTGATGGAGAGTGATTCTTCTGGTTCTGTGTGGTGGTTCATGGATCTCGTAGTCACTGGTGGTGTTTACTTCTTCGGGGTCTGGGACATACATGTGCTTCATGCGGTACAGCTGCCTTCTGGCCAGGTAGCTGAGCCTGGTGTTCATTGGCATCATGTTGAGAGTCTCATGGATTTGGTACGTTCTTACCCTGTCCGCCAGCGACAGGCCCGCCGCGAAGCGAAGTGCTTTATTTTGGTCCCGTTGGAACTTTATCATGTTGGTTTTGTTGGTAAAGTTCAGGAGGACGTATGGGTACTCTAGGCTAGGCCTTATGATCATTCTGTACAGGTGGAGCTTGATATGGGATGGGGCTTGCCTGAAGCAGAAAAGCCTCGACAGGAAACCCCTAGCCATCGCTGTCTTCTGGGAGACGTACTGGGTGGAGTTGAGTAGCCTGTTGAAGTTGTATCTAAGTGCTGTGTTGGAGTTTGAGATGGCTATGGGTTCACCCTTGATCATTATCCCCCCCCTCATCTTCGATTGAGACGGCTATACATCCGACAGTGCTTATTTGGATCTTGTCTGGATTAGTGGTGATCATCCATTTTCTTTCCCAGTTAGCAGTCATGGCTAGTTCTACATTCGCCTTACGGGTTACAGTCGCGTGTTTGGCTGTCTGACTGCTTGGGTTAGATGTTATTACATGTGTTATGTCGTCAGCAAATTGGACGATAATAGTGTCCCTGTACTCTGGTTGGGGCAGGTCATTTATGAAAATGTTGAAGAGGACCGGGATCAGGCACGACCCTTGGGGAACGCCAGTTGTTGGAGTGAAGCTTGCTACTTGCCTGTTCTTTAGGAACTTTCTGATCAGCCTGAGGAGGGTCAAGTTTTGGGCTGGTAAGTCTGCTAATTTGTACACCAGGTCATCGTGCCATAGGCTGTCGAAGGCCTTGTGTACGTCTCTCGTCGCAATCAGGGCTACCTGTTTTTGCTGGCGAATTGAGCTTACAGCATCGTAGATGATGTTTATTGCGTGCTGAGTTCACCGTTGTGCTCGAAAGTCAAACTACTTTTCTGTGAAGAGGTTGTTGAATTCCATATAGTAGTTGAGACGGTTGGACATGGGTTTTTTCAAAACACTTGTATATTGTATCTAAAAGGGAGATTGGAACGTAGTTGCTGGGCTGGTGGGGGTCTTTCTTGGGTTTGGGAATGAATATCATCTTGGCTGATTTGAAAGCTACGGGAATGTGGCCAGATGCCAACATCGCATTGAATAAGTTAGAGTAGCGATTGCAGAAGATTGCCTGGTAGGAGTTTGATCTGCTTGGCTTTGATCCCCGATGGTCCTGGGGGCTTATCTCAGATGCTCTTAATGACCCCCTCTCATCTCTACCATTGATATGGGTCTTGTTAGGGGGTGTTCGTATTGGAAGGTTGTTAGGTCTATCAAGAGAGGGCTGAGTAGGGAGGTGGCGTTTTTCGTGGTCCATTGGTTGGCACGGTTGAAGTGCATGTTGAATGAAGGCTCTGCTGTTTGAAGCTGAGTGTTTTTTTTTTTTCATACGGCGCCCATGAGGTCAGCTTGTTCTTGTGGGTCTTCTATTTTTGAAAGGCTGGAATTTTGAGGAGATGGTTATTCAGAGCTGTGAAGGTTTCAGTGACTACATAATAGGTACCATAACAACTGGAGGACAAAAAATTATAGTCGTAGTCATATATATAGTCTACCACCAAATGACAGATGGTCCAGGCAATAATATGATAGAAACAATATGGCCACCATTAACATAATAGAGAGAGCAGCTTCTGTTGCTAGCAGGAATGGATCTGGACTACTAATTATGAGAGACTTCAACCACGGGAAGATAGATTGGGAGAACAGAGATCCGCATGGAGGACCAGAAACATGGAGAGCTAAGCTGCTGGACGTGGCAACAAGACACTTTCTAAGCCAGCACATCAAGGAACCAACAAGAATGAGAGGAGAAGATGAACCAGCCATGCTCGATCTGATATTTAACCCTAAATGAGTGGAATATAAGGGAAGTTAAGATGGAAGCACCCTTGGGAATGAGTGATCACAGTGTATTGATCTTTGAGTACCTGGTAGAGCTAGGAATTATCTCCCCCCCAAAAAAATAGGAAACAAAAGGCTGGCATACCGAAAGGGGAACTATGAAGATATGATAAGTTTCCTAAGGGAAATATCTTGGGACACAGACCTCAGAGATAAGTCTGTACAAGGTATGATGGACTCTATGTCACCCAAAAGTGTCAGGAGGCAGTAAACAGGTTCATCCCGGCCCAAAGGGAAAAATCCGAGAATCAAAAGAAGAATCCATGGTATAACAGGGCATGTATGGAAGCAAAGGAACTAAACAAAAGGGCGTGGAGGAACTTCCCGAATAATAGAACACCAGAAAGCAGAGAGAGTGAGATACCAGAGAACCAGGAATGAGAAAGTTAGGGTGAGAAGAGAAGCAGAGAAAAATTATGAAAATGATACAGCAAACAAGGCCAAGACCGAACCAAAGCTACTCCACAGTCACATCAGGAGGAAAACAACAGTGAATGAACAGGTAATGAAACTTAGAACAGGCGAGGACAGGTATACAGAGAAAGACAAAGAGGTGTGTGAAGAACTCAACAAGAGGTTCCAGGATGTCTTCACAATAGAACAAGGTGAAGTCACTGTGCTAGGAGAAAAGGAAGTAAACCAGGCGGCCTTGGAAGGGATCGAAATTACGAGAGAGGAGGTCAGGAGACACCAACTGAATCTGGATGTTAGAAATGCTGTTGGTCCAGACGGGATCTCACCATGGGTACTGAAAGAGTGAGCAGAGGCACTTTGCTTGCCATTCTCCATAGTGTATAATAGGTCACTGGAGATGGGAGACCTACCAGAAATATGGAAGATGGCGAATGTGGTCCCAATATACAAAAAGGGTGACAGACAAGAGGCACTGAACTACAGGCCAGTGTTCTTAACTTGTATACAATGCAAGGTGATGGAGAAGATCGTGAGAAAACACCTAGTAACACATCTGGAGAGAAGGGACTTCGTGACAAATCGCCAGCATGGATTCAGGGAGGGTAAATCTTGCCTGACTGGCTTAAAAGAATTCTACGACTGGGTGACAAAGATTAATCAAGAAAGAGAAGGCTGGGCGGGCTGCATTAAATTGTATTGTCGGAAAGCTTTTGACACAGTACCGCATAAGAGGCTGGTACATAAGCTGGAGAGACAGGCAGGTGTAGCAGGTAAGGTGCTCCTGTTAATAAGGGAGTACCTAAGCAATAGGAAGCAGAGAGTTACGGTGAGGGGTGAGACCTCAGACTGGCGTGAAGTAACCAGTGGAGTCCCACAGGGCTCTGTACTCGGTCCTATCTTGTTTCTGATATATGTAAATGATTTCCCGGAGGGTATAGACTCATTTCTCTCAATGTTTGTTGACGATGCCAAAATTATGAGAAGGATTAAGACATAGGAGTACTGCTGCTTGAGGCTTCAAGAAGATCTAGACAAGCTGAAGGAATGGTCGAACAAATGGTTGTTAGAGTTTAACCCAAGCAAATGTACTGCAATGAAAATAGGTGTAGGGATCAGGAGGCCAGATACTAGGTATCATCTGGAAGATGAAATTCTTCAGGAGTCAGAGAGAGAAAAAGACTTGGGGGTTGACATCACGCAAGACCTGTCCCCTGCAGCCCATATCAAGAGGATAACATCAGCGGCATATATCAGGCTGGCCAACATAAGAACGGTATTCAGAAACTTGCGTAAGGAATCATTCAGAAGCAGGCAATGAGTCGCAATAACGTTGCTAAAGAACGTTGACCACACCACACACAAGAAGGTGAAGGGACGACGACGTTTCGGTCCGTTATGGACCATTCACAATCGACTTGAGAATGGTCCAGGACGGACCGAAACGTCGTCGTCCCTTCACCTTCTAGTGTGTGGTCTGGTCAACATCATTCAGAACTTTGTATGCCACATATGTCAGGCCAATCCTGGAGTATGCAGCCCCAGCATGGAGTCCATATCTAGTCAAGGATAAGACTAAACTGGAAAAGGTTCAAAGGTTTATCACCAGACTAGTATCCGAGCTGAGAGGTATGAGCTACGAGGAGAGACTACGGGAATTAAACCTCACTTCGCTGGAAGACAGAAGAGTTAGAGGGGACATGATCACCACATTCAAGATTCTCAAGGGAATTGATAGGGTAGATAAAGACAGGCTGTTTAACACAAGGGGCACACGCACTAGAGGGACACAGGTGGAAACTGAGTGCCCAAATGAGCCACAGAGATATTAGAAAGAACTTTTTTAGTGTCAGAGTGGTTGACTAATGGAGTGCATTAGGAAGTGATGTGGTGGAGGCTGACTCCATACACAGTTTCAAGTGTAGATATGATAGAGCCCAATAGGCTCAGGAACCTGCAAACCTGTTGATTGACGGTTGTGAGGCGGGACCAATGAGCCAGAGCTCAACCCCCGCAAGCACAATTAGGTGAGTACACACACACACACAGTGTGTGTATTCAGAAATCTGTACACCAGTTGATTAACAGTTGAGAGGCGGGACCAAAGAGCCAGAGCTCAACCCCTGCATGCACAATTAGGTGAATTAGGTGATTAGGTGAGTAAACACACACACACACATACACACATACACACACACACACACACCACTCGCACACAGACACTCAGACAGACCAAACCTGTCACCTAAAGCCCACATAAAGAGAATTACGTCTGCAGTATATGCGAGGCTGGCTAACGTCAGAACAGCCTTCAGGAACCTGTGTAAGGAATCGTTTAGAATCTTGTACACCACATACGTAAGACCAATCCTGGAGTATGCGGCCCCAGCATGGAGCCCATACCTTGTCAAGCACAAGACGAAGCTGGAAAAAGTTCAGAGGTATGCCACTAGACTAGTCAAAGAACTAAGAGGCATGAGTTACGAGGAAAGGCTGCGGGAAATGTACCTTACGACACTGGAAGACAGAAGAGTGAGGGGAGACATGATCACTACCTACAAAATCCTCAGGGGAATTGACAGGGTAGACAAGGATAAACTATTCAACACTGGCGGTACGCGAACAAGGGAACACAGGTGGAAACTGAGTACCCAAATGAGCCACCGGGACGTTAGAAAGAACTTTTTCAGTGTCAGAGTAGTTAACGGATGGAATGCATTAGGCAGAGATGTGTTGGAAGCTGACTCCATACACAGTTTTAAAAGTAGATATGATAGAGCCCAGTAGGCTCAGGAATCTGTACACCAGTTGATTGACAGTTGAGAGGCGGGACCAAAGAGCCAGAGCTCAACCCCCGCAAACACAACTAGGTGAGTACAACTAGGTGAGTACACACACACTCACCCACACACCATGATGGACTATGTCACCCAAAAGTGTCAGGAGGCTGTAAGCAGGTTTGTCCCAGCCCGACAGGAAAAAACCGAGAAGCAAAAGAAGAATCCATGGTTTAATAGGGAATGTATGAAAGCAAAGGAGCTGAATAAAAGGGCATGTAGGAACTTCCGTAATAACAGAACACCAGAAAGTAGAGAGAGATACCAGAGAACCAGGAACGAGTATGTTAGTGTGAGAAGAGCAGCTGAGAAAAGGTATGAAAATGATATAGCTAATAAAGTCAAGACCGACCCAAAGCTACTACACAGTCACATCAGGAGGAAGACAACAGTGAAGGAACAGGTGATAAAACTTAGGGTGGGCGAGGACAGGTACACAGAGAATGACAAAGAGGTGTGCGAAGAACTCAACAAAAGGTTCCAGGAGGTCTTTACAATAGAACAGTCTCCGTTTTTATAGTCTCCGTGGTGTAGTGGTAAGACACTCGCCTAGCGTTCCGCGAGCACTTTGTCATGGGTTCGTATCCTGGCTGGGGAGGATTTACTGGGCGCAAATCCTTAACTGTAGCCTTTGTTTAACTCAACAGTAAAATGAGTACTTGGTTGTAACAACGATTCTTCGCGGCGGGGATCGTATTCCAGGGACCTGCCCGAAACGCTACGCGTACTAGTGGCTGTACAAGAATGTAACAACTTTTGTATATATCTAAAAAAAAAAGAACAAGTAGAGGTCACGGCGCTAGGAGAAGTGGCAGCAATCCAGGTGACCTAGGATGGGTTTGAAATTACAAAAGATGAGGTCAAGAGGCACCTATTGGAGCTGAACGTGAAAAAGGCTGTTGGGCCGGACCGAATCTCACCATGGGTATTGAAAGAGTGTGCAGGAGCACTTTGTTTGTCACTCCATAGTGTACAGTAGGTCACTGGAAACGGGAAACCTTCCAGAAATATGGAAGACGGCTAATGTAGTCCCAATATACAAAAAGGGCGACAGACAAGAGGCACTAAACTACAGGCCAGTGTCCTTAACTTGTATACCATGCAAGGTGATGTTGAAGATTGTGAGGAAAAAACCTAGTAACACATCTGGAGAGAAGAGACTTCGTGACAACCCATCAACATGGGTTCAGGGAGGGTAAATCTTGCCTTACAGGCTTGATAGAATTCTACGATCAGGTGACAAATATTAAGCAAGAAAGAGAAGGATGGGCGGACTGCATTTTTTTGGACTGTCGGAAAGCCTTTGACACAGTACCCCATAAAAGGGTGATGCATAAGCAGGAGAAACAGGGAGAAGTAACTGGTAGGGCGCTCCAGTGGATAAGGGAGTACCTAAACAATAGGAAGCAGAGAGTTACAGTGAGGGGTCAGACCTTAGATTGGCATGAAGTCACCAGTGGAGTCCCACAGGGCTCCGTACTCGGACCTATCCTGTTTCTGATATACGTAAATGATCTCCCAGAGGGTATAGACTCAATGTTTGCTGACGACGCCAAAATTATGAGAAGGATTAAGACAGAGGAGGACAGCTTGAGGCTTCAAGAAGACCTGGACAAGCTGCAGGAATGGTCGAACAAATGGTTGTTAGAGTTTAATCCAAGCAAATGTAATGTAATGAAGATAGGGGTAGGGAGCAGGAGACCAGATACAAGGTATCATTTGGGAGATGAAATCCTGCACGAGTCAGAGAGAGAGAAAGACCTGGTGGTTGATATCACGCCAGACCTGTCCCCTGAAGCTCATATCAGGAGCAGCGGCATATCCCAGGTTGGCTAACATAAGAACGGCCTTTAGAAACTTGTGTAAGGAATCTTTTAGAATATTATTTACCACATATGTCAGACCAATCCTGGAGTGTGCGGCTCCAGCATGGAGTCCATATCTAGTCAAGCATAAGACTAAACTGGAAAAGGTTCAAAGGTTTGCCACCAGACTAGTACCCGAGCTGAGAGGTATGAGCTACGAGGAGAGACTACGGGAATTAAACCTCACTTCGCTGGAAGACAGAAGAGTTAGAGGGGGACATGATCACCACATTCAAGATTCTGAAGGGAATTGATAGGGTAGATAAAGACAGGCTATTTAACACAAGGGGCACTCGCACAAGGGAACACAGGTGGAAATTGAGTGCCCAAATGAGCCTCAGAGATATTAGAAAGAACTTTTTTAGTGTCAGAGTGGTTGACAAATGGAATGCATTAGGAAGTGATGTGGTGGCGGCTGACTCCATACACAGTTTCAAGTGTAGATATGATAGAGCCCAATAGGCTCAGGAATCTGTACACCTGTTGATTGACGGTTGAGAGGCAGGACCAAAGAGCCAGAGCTCAACTCCCGCAAACACAACTAGGTGAGTACACACACACACACAATAACATGGTGTGTGGTAACACTAATTGAGAGAACAGCCTCTGCTGCCTGTAGAAATAGATCCCATCTGCTCATCATGGTGGACTTTAATCACAGAAGGATAGACTGGGAGAACAAGGAACTGCGTGGAGGTGAGGATACGTGGAGAGCCAAACTATTGGAGGTGGTGACTAGAAACCTTTTAAGCCAACATGTCAGGGAACCCACAAGAATGAAAAGAAACAATGAACCAGTGAGACTCGACATAGTTTTCACTCTGAATGACTCCGACATAAGGAAAATCGGTTTTTAGACCCCAGTAGGAATGAGCGACCACAGTGTACTGACGTTTGAGTATCTGGTCGAGGAAGGGATAATGAGCTTGAGGAAGGTAACTGAAAACAAAAGGCTGGCATTCCAAAAGGGAATCTATGAAGAGATAAGAAAATTCCTTACATATATATGGAAAACAGAGCTCAGGGGGAAGACGGCCCAAGACATGATGGACTACATCACACAGAAGTGTAAGGAGGCAGCAGACAAGTTTGTCCCGGTCCAAAAGGAAAACAAAATGTAGATGAGAAACCCATGGTTTAATCAGAGATGCATGTTAGCTAAGCAACGAAGTACAAGGGCACAGAGAAACTATAGAAATAACAGGACACTAGAGAGCGGATAAAAATACCAGAGCGCCAGGAATGAATACGTCAGGGTGAGAAGAGAGGTAGAATGTCAATATGAAAATGACATAGCAAGCAAGGCAAAGACTCAACCTAAATTGATGCACAGTCTGATCAGGATAAAAACAACATAGAAAGAACAGGTAATGAAACTGAGGATAGGGGCAGACAGATTCACAACAAACGACAAAGAAGTGGGCGAGGAACTCAATAAGAAATTCCAGGAAGTCTTCACATTAGAGCAACGAGAAGTTCCAGAGATAAAAGAAGTAATTGTCAACCTAGCACCACTAGAAGAGTTTGTGACTACCAGTGGGGAGGTGAGGAAGCATCAGCTAGGTTAGGATGTGACAAAAGATATAGGCCTGGACAGAATATCGCCATGGATACTTAAGGAAGGAGCAGAAGCTCTGTACCTGCCACTCTCCATGGTGTATAATAAATCACTGGTAACAGGTGAAATGGCAAAAATTTGGAAGACGGATAATGTAGTTCCGATATTCAAGAAGGGTGATAGACAGGAGGCACTGAACTACAGGCCGGTGTATCTAACATGCATGCCATGCAAGATGATGGAGACGATTGTACGAAAAAAGCCAGTGGAACATCTGGAGCGAAAGAACTTTGTAACACAACATCAGCATGGGTTCCGGGATGGTAAATCATGCCTCACAGGATAAATTGAATTCTACGACCAGGCAACGAAAATCAGGCAAGAAAGAGAGGGCTGGGCAGACTGCATATTTTTGGATTGTTAGAAAGCCTTTGACACAGTACCACATAAGAGACTTGTGCACAAACTGGAGATGCAGGCTGGAGTGAAAGGGAAGGTACTCCACTGGATAAGGGAGCACCTAAGCAACAGAAGACAGCAACTCACTATGAGGTGTGAGGTCTCTTAGTGGCGAGGCGTCACCAGTAGAGTCCCTCAGGGGTCAGTTCTTGGACCTATACTGTTCCTGAGATATGTAAATGATCTCCCAGCGGGAATAGACTCGTTCCTCTCAATGTTTGTTGATGATGCAAAACTTATGGGAAGAATTAAGACAGGAAGATAGTATGAAGCTACAAGATGACCTAAACAAACTGAAGGAATTGCCCAACATATGGCTACTAAAGTTCAAAGCTAGTAAATGTAAGGTAATGAAACTATGTAGATGAAATAGGTCAGACACTGGATACAGAATGGGAGATGAAGTCCTACACGAAACAGACAGAGAGAAAGATCTAGGAGTTGATATCACGCTAAACCTGTCTCCTGAAGCCTACATC
>NC_091170.1:22526128-22555507 GCF_040958095.1 Procambarus clarkii
CATCCTCACTACCAATCCACACTACCCATCCGCACCACCCATCCACACCACCCATCCACACCACCCATCCGCACCACCCATCCACACCACCCATCCGCACCACTCATCCACACCACCCATCCGCACCACCCATCCACAATACCCATCCGCACCACCCATCCACACCACCCATCCACATCACCCATCCACACCACCCATCTGCGCCACCTATTACTACCACCCATCCACACCACCCATCCGCACCACCCATCCACACCACCCATCCACATCACCCATCCACACCACTCATCCACACCACCCATCTGCGCCACTTATTACCACTACCCATCCACACCAACTATCCACAACTCCCATCTGCGCCGCCTATTACCACCACCCATCCACACCAACTATCCACACCACCCATCTGCGCCGCCTATTACCACCTCCCATCCACACCAACTATCCACAACTCCCATCTGCGCCGCCTATTACCACCACCCATCCACACCAACTATCCACACCACCCATCTGCGCCGCCTATTACCACCTCCCATCCACACCAACTATCCACACCACCCATCTGCGCCGCCTATTACCACCACCCATCCACACCAACAATCCACACCACCCATCTGCGCCGCCTATTACCACCACCCATCCACACCAACTATCCACACCACCCATCTGCGCCGCCTATTACCACCACCCATCCACACCAACTATCCACACCACCCATCTGCGCCGCCTATTACCACCACCCATCCACACCAACAATCCACACCACCCATCTGCGCCGCCTATTACCACCACCCATCCACACCAACTATCAACACTACCCATGCACACTACATATCCTAAACTAATTATTCACTAAATATCCAGCCCGTCCTACAAAAATGGGGAGGTAAATGTAACAGCCCCATAAGTGCAATTATGTACTAAGTATGACAGTCAGTAATTGTACTTTTTAATACTTAGTATTAAATCGTAGTCAAATTTATTGTGAATATTTGAGTTTACTTGAAAAGCTGAATAGAAAACCACGACCTAACCTAACCGTCTTAGTTTTTGAAGATATGCATTTTATTGCGTCTTAATTACAATTACTACTTAACCTATAGCTATATTAATATTAAAGTTTATAAAACAAATAAAACGAAACTAAAATATTTAAATAAAGTGTAAAGTAAATCAGGATATTTTCAAATTTTGTATAAAAGCTCTATTGTTTACTAAAACTGAAAAAGAAATTCCTGATATTTAAAACTTGTGTAAAACAACTGAACTTTAAAATTTCATCCTAAAAATCTTGAGTGTCTTAACAGAAAACGAGGAGAATTAAATAGGGAGGTAAATGTAACAGCCCCATAAGTGCAATTATGTTCTGGGTATAACAGTCAGGAAATGTACTTATTACAGTTAGTATTAAAACGTACTGTCAGTTCGGAGGATGGGTTGCAGCATCTGATACAGTTGTAATAATAAGGTAAACATTTAATTTAATTGTATTCCATAATGGGTGATTTTGATGTTACCATTGATGTTATCTGTCGTGTAGGTAGGTTGATGTCGTTGGTGGAGATTGTGGTGGTTTGGGTGGCTCTATGACGTGTTTGTTGGTGCACTTTATCTCTGATTAGTGGACGTGAGCGTTGACTCCGCCTGGAGGAAGACTCCCTCGGGGTGTCCCTGATCGCCGCCACCAAGCGGTAAGTGTTGCGATCATCGCCCTTTCATTCTAATGAATGTGACCGAAGGTTTTTAGGCCCGCTTGCAATATGGTTAATAATCCGGATGCCGACCTACTATTGCACCTTCCGTAGCATAGTGGGCTTCGTCAAGCCTAGCTACACAGGTGTGCTTGCTTTTGAAGTCAACTTGGTCACCTTGGCCATCCTGCTGGCCTTGTCAGTCATGCTCGTCTTGATCTATTAATCAGAGACCAATTTATATGGCTGTTTACAGGAGCACCTGCCAGGCTACGGGAGTCTCTACAGGACTGTACAGGAGCACCTGCCAGGTTACGGGAGTCTCTACAGGACTGTACAGGAGCACCTGCCAGGATATTGGAGTCTCTACAGGACTGTACAGGAGCACCGGCCAGGTTACAGGAGTCTCTACAGGACTGTACAGGAGCACCTGCCAGGTTACAGGAGTCTCTACAGGACTGTACAGGAGCCCCTGCCAGGTTACGGGAGTCTCTACAGGACTGTACAGGAGCACCGGCCAGGTTACGGGAGTCTCTACAGGACTGTACAGGAGCACCGGCCAGGTTACAGGAGTCTCTACAGGACTGTACAGGAGCACCTGCCAGGTTACAGGAGTCTCTACAGGACTGTACAGGATCCCCTGCCAGGTTACAGGAGTCTCTACAGGATTGTACAGGAGCACCTGCCAGGTTACGGGAGTCTCTACAGGACTGTATACAGGAGCACCTGCCAGATTACAAGAGTCTCTACAGGACTGTGTACAGGAGCACCTGCCAGGTTACGTGAGTCTCTACAGGACTGTACAAGAGCACCTGCCAGGTTACGGGAGTCTCTACAGGACTGTACAGGAGCACCTACCAGGTTACAGGAGTCTCTACAGGACTGTATACAGGAGCACCTGCCAGGTTACGGGAGTCTCTACAGGACTGTACAGGAGCACCTGCCAGGTTACGGGAGTCTCTATAGAACTGTACAGGAGCACCTGCCAGGTTACAGGAGTCTCTACAGGACTGTAAAGGAGCACCTGCCAGGTTACGGGAGTCTCTACTTGACTGTATACAGGAGCACCTGCCAGGTTACAGGAGTCTGTACAGGAGCACCTGTCAGGTTACGGGAGTCTCTACAGGACTGTACAGGAGCACCTGCCAGGTTACAGGAGTCTCTACAGGACTGTACAGGAGCACCTGCCAGGTTACAGGAGTCTCTACAGGACTGTACAGGAGCACCTGCCAGGTTACAAGAGTCTCTACAGGACTGTGTACAGGAGCACCTGCCAGGTTACGGGAGTCTCTACAGGACTGTACAGGAGCACCTGCCAGGTTACGGGAGTCTCTACAGGACTGTGTGCAGGAGCACCGGCCAGGTTACGGGAGTCTTTACAGGACTGTACAGGAGCACCTGCCAGGTTACAGGAGTCTCTACAGGACTGTGCAGGAGCACCTGCCAATTTACAGGAGTCTCTACAGGACTGTACAGGAGCACCTGCCAGGTTACGAGAGTCTCTACAGGACTGTACAGGAGCACCTGCCAGGTTACGAGAGACTTTACAGGACTGTACAGGAGCACCTGCCAGGTTACAGGAGTCTCTACAGGACTGTACAGGAGCACTGGCCAGGTTACGGGAGACTCTACAGGACTGTACAGGAGCACCTGCCAGGATACAGGAATCTCTACAGGACTGTACAGGAGCACCTGCCAGGTTACGAGAGTCTCTACAGGACTGTACAGGAGCACCTGCCAGGTTACGTGAGTCTCTACAGGACTGTACAGGAGCACCTGCCAGGTTACGTGAGTCTCTACAGGACTGTACAGGAGCACCAGCCAGGTTACAGGAGTCTGTACAGGACTGTACAGGAGCACCTGCCAGGTTACAGGAGTCTCTATAGGACTGTACAGGAGCTCCTGCCAGGTTACTGGAGTCTCTACAGGACTGTACAGGAGCACCTGCCAGGTTACGGGAGTCTCTACAGGACTGTACAGGAGCACCGGCCAGGTTAAGAGAGTCTCTACAGGACTGTACAGGTGCACTTACCAGGTTACGGGAGTCTCTACAGGACTGTACAGGAGCACCTGCCAGGTTACGAGAGTCTCTACAGGACTGTACAGGAGCACCTGCAAGGTTACAGGAGTCTCTACAGGACTGTACAGGAGCACCTGCCAGGTTACAGGAGTCTCTACAGGACTGTACAGGAGCACCTGCCAGGTTACAGGAGTCTCTACAGGACTGTACAGGAGCACCTGCCAGGTTACGAGAGTCTCTACAGGACTGTACAGGAGCACCTGCCAGGTTACAGGAGTCTCTACAGGACTGTACAGGAGCACCTGCCTGGTTACGGGAGTCTCTACAGGACTGGACAGGAGCACCTGCCAGGTTACGGGAGTCTCTACAGGACTGTTCAGGAGCACCTGCCAGGTTGCAGGAGTCTCTACAGGACTGTACAGGAGCACCTGCCAGGTTACGGGAGTCTCTACAGGACTGTACAGGAACACCTGCCAGGTTACGGGAGTCTCTACAGGACTGTACAGGAGCACCTGCCAGGTTACAGGAGTCTCTACAGGACTATACAGGAGCACCTGCCAGGTTACGGGAGTCTCTACAGGACTGTTCAGGAGCACCTGCCAGGTTACAGGAGTCTCTACAGGACTGTACAGGAGCACCTGCCAGGTTACGAGAGTCTCTACAGGACTGTATACAGGAGCACCTGCCAGGTTACAGGAGTCTCTACAGGACTGTACAGGAGCACCTACCAGGTTAGAGGAGTCTCTACAGGACTGTACAGGAGCACCTGCCAGGTTACGGGAGTCTCTACAGGACTGTACAGGAGAACCTGCCAGGTTACGGGAGTCTCTACAGGACTGTGTGCAGGAGCACCTGCCAGGTTACGAGAGTCTCTACAGGACTGTGTACAGGAGCACCTGCCAGGTTACGGGAGTCTCTGCAGGACTGTACAGGAGCACCTGCCAGGTTACGGGAGTCTCTACAGGACTGTACAGGAGAACCTGCCAGGTTACGGGAGTCTCTACAGGACTGTGTGCAGGAGCACCGGCCAGGTTACGGGAGTCTCTACAGGACTGTACAGGAGCACCTGCCAGGTTACGGGAGTCTCTACAGGACTGTACAGGAGCACCTGCCAGGTTACGAGAGTCTCTACAGGACTGTACAGGAGCACCTGCTAGGTTACGGGAGTCTCTACAGGACTGTACAGGAGCACCTGCCAGGTTACGAGAGTCTCTACAGGACTGTACAGGAGCACCGGCCAGGTTACGGGAGTCTCTACAGGACAGTACAGGAGCACCTGCCAGGTTACAGAAGTCTCTACAGGACTGTACAGGAGCACCTGCCAGGTTACGAGAGTCTCTACTGGACTGTACAGGAGCACCTGCCAGGTTACGTGAGTCTCTACAGGACTGAACAGGAGCACTTGCCAGGTTACGGGAGTCTCTACAGGACTGTACAGGAGCACCGGCCAGGTTACAGGAGTCTCTTCAGGACTGTATAGGAGCACCTGCCAGGTTACGGGAGTCTCCACAGGAATGAACAGGAGCACCTGCCAGGTTACGGGAGTCTCTACAGGACTGTACAGGAGCACCTGCCAGGTTACGGGAGTCTCTACAGGACTGTACAGGAGCCCCTGCCAGGTTACGGGAGTCTCTACAGTACTGTACAGGAGCACCTGCCAGGTTACAGGAGTCTCTACAGGACCGTACAGGAGCACCTTCCAGGTTAAGAGAGTCTCTACAGGACTGTACAGGTGCACTTGCCAGGTTACGAGAGTCTCTACAGGACTGTACAGGAGCACCAGCCAGGTTACGAGAGTCTCTACAGGACTGTACAGGAGCACCAGCCAGGTTACGAGAGTCTCTACAGGACTGTAGAGGAGCACCAGCTAGGTTACGTGAGTCTCTACAAGACTGTACAGGAGCACCTGCCAGGTTACAGGAGTCTCTACAGGACTGTACAGGAGCACCTTCCAGGTTACAGGAGTCTCTACAGGACGGTACAGGAGCACCTGCCAGGTTACGAGAGTCTCAACAGGACTGTACACGAGCACTTGCCAGGTTACAGGAGTCTCTACAGGACTGTACAGGAGCACCTGCCAGGTTACGGGAGTCTCTACAGGACTGTACAGGAGCAACTGCCAGGTTACGGGAGTCTCTACAGGACTGTGTACAGGAATACCGGCCAGGTTACGGGAGTCTCTAGATGACTGTACAGGAGCACCTGCCAGGTTACGGGAGTCTCTACAGGACTGTACAGGAGCACCTGCCAGGTTACGGGAGTCTCTACAGGAGTGTTCAGGAGCACCTGCCAGGTTACGAGAGTCTCTACAGGACTGTACAAGAGCACCGGCCAGGTTACGAGAGTCTCTACAGGACTGTACAGGTGCACCTGCCAGGTTACGGGAGTCTCTACAGGACTGTACAGGAGCACCGGCCAGGTTACAGGAGTCTCTACAGGACTGTACTGGAGCACCTGCCAGGTTACGGGAGTATCTACAGGAGTGTACAGGAGCACCTGCCAGGTTACGAGAGTCTCTACAGGACTGTAAATGAGCACCTGCCAGGTTACAGGAGTCTCTACAGGACTGTACAGGAACACCTGCCAGGTTACGGGAGTCTCTACAGGACTGTACAGGTGCACCTGCCAGGTTACGGGAGTCTCTACAGGACTGTACAGGAGCACCTGCCAGGTTACAGGAGTCTCTACAGGACTGTACAGGAGCACCTGCCAGGTTACGCGAGTCTCTACAGGACTGTACAGGAGCACCTGCCAGGTTACAGGAGTCTCTACAGGACTGTACAGGAGCACCTGCCAGGTTACGGGAGTCTCTACAGGACTGTATACAGGAGCACCTGCCATGTTACAGGAGTCTGTACAGGACTGTACAGAAGAACCTGCCAGGTTACGGGAGTCTCTACAGGACTGTACAGGAGCACCTGCCAGGTTACGGGAGTCTCTACAGGACTGTACATGAGCATCTGCCAGGTTACGGGAGTCTCTACAGGACTGTACATGAGCATCTGCCAGGTTACAGGAGTCTCTACAGGACTGTACAGGAGCACCTGCCAGGTTACGGGAGTCTCTACAGGACTGTACAGGAACACCGGCCAGGTTACGGGAGTCTCTACAGGACTGTACAGGAGCACCTGCCAGGTTACGGGAGTCTCTACAGGACTGAACAGGAGCACCTGCCAGGTTACGGGAGTCTCTACAGGACTGTTCAGGAGCACCTGCCAGGTTGCAGGAGTCTCTACAGGACTGTACAGGAGCACCTGCCAGGTTACGGGAGTCTCTACAGGACTGTACAGGAACACCTGCCAGGTTACGGGAGTCTCTACAGGACTGTACAGGAGCACCTGCCAGGTTACAGGAGTCTCTACAGGACTGTACAGGAGCACCTGCCAGGTTACGGGAGTCTCTACAGGACTGTTCAGGAGCACCTGCCAGGTTACAGGAGTCTCTACAGGACTGTACAGGAGCACCTGCCAGGTTACGAGAGTCTCTACAGGACTGTATACAGGAGCACCTGCCAGGTTACAGGAGTCTCTACAGGACTGTACAGGAGCACCTACCAGGTTAGAGGAGTCTCTACAGGACTGTACAGGAGCTCCTGCCAGGTTACGGGAGTCTCTACAGGACTGTACAAGAGCATCTGCCAGGTTACAGGAGTCTCTACAGGACTGTACAGGAGCACCTGCCAGGTTACGGGAGTCTCTACAGGACTGTGTACAGGAGCACCTGCCAGGTTACGGGAGTCTCTACAGGACTGTGTGCAGGAGCACCTGCCAGGTTACGAGAGTCTCTACAGGACTGTGTACAGGAGCACCTGCCAGGTTACGGGAGTCTCTACAGGACTGTACAGGAGCACCTGCCAGGTTATGGGAGTCTCTACAGGACTGTACAGGAGAACCTGCCAGGTTACGGGAGTCTCTACAGGACTGTGTGCAGGAGCACCTGCCAGGTTACGAGAGTCTCTACAGGACTGTGTACAGGAGCACCTGCCAGGTTACGGGAGTCTCTGCAGGACTGTACAGGAGCACCTGCCAGGTTACGGGAGTCTCTACAGGACTGTACAAGAGAACCTGCCAGGTTACGGGAGACTCTACAGGACTGTGTGCAGGAGCACCGGCCAGGTTACGGGAGTCTCTACAGGACTGTACAGGAGCACCTGCCAGGTTACGGGAGTCTCTACAGGACTGTACAGGAGCACCTGCCAGGTTACGAGAGTCTCTACAGGACTGTACAGGAGCACCTGCTAGGTTACGGGAGTCTCTACAGGACAGTACAGGAGCACCTGCCAGGTTACGAGAGTCTCTACAGGACTGTACAGGAGCACCGGCCAGGTTACGGGAGTCTCTACAGGACAGTACAGGAGCACCTGCCAGGTTACAGAAGTCTCTACAGGACTGTACAGGAGCACCTGCCAGGTTACGAGAGTCTCTACTGGACTGTACAGGAGCACCTGCCAGGTTACGTGAGTCTCTACAGGACTGAACAGGAGCACTTGCCAGGTTACGGGAGTCTCTACAGGACTGTACAGGAGCACCGGCCAGGTTACAGGAGTCTCTTCAGGACTGTATAGGAGCACCTGCCAGGTTACGGGAGTCTCCACAGGAATGAACAGGAGCACCTGCCAGGTTACGGGAGTCTCTACAGGACTGTACAGGAGCACCTGCCAGGTTACGGGAGTCTGTACAGGACTGTACAGGAGCCCCTGCCAGGTTACGGGAGTCTCTACAGTACTGTACAGGAGCACCTGCCAGGTTACAGGAGTCTCTACAGGACTGTACAGGAGCACCTTCCAGGTTAAGAGAGTCTCTACAGGACTGTACAGGTGCACTTGCCAGGTTTCGAGAGTCTCTACAGGACTGTACAGGAGCACCAGCCAGGTTACGAGAGTCTCTACAGGACTGTACAGGAGCACCAGCTAGGTTACGTGAGTCTCTACAAGACTGTACAGGAGCACCTGCCAGGTTATAGGAGTCTCTACAGGACTGTACAGGAGCACCTTCCAGGTTACAGGAGTCTCTACAGGACTGTACAGGAGCACCTGCCAGGTTACGAGAGTCTCTACAGGACTGTACACGAGCACTTGCCAGGTTACAGGAGTCTCTACAGGACTGTACAGGAGCACCTGCCAGGTTACGGGAGTCTCTACAGGACTGTACAGGAGCACCTGCTAGGTTACGGGAGTCTCTACAGGACTGTACAGGAGCACCTGCCAGGTTACGGGAGTCTCTACAGGACTGTGTACAGGAATACCGGCCAGGTTACGGGAGTCTCTAGAGGACTGTACAGGAGCACCTGCCAGGTTAAGGGAGTCTCTACAGGACTGTACAGGAGCACCTGCCAGGTTACGGGAGTCTCTACAGGACTGTACAGGAGCACCTGCCAGGTTACGAGAGTCTCTACAGGACTGTACAGGAGCACCGGCCAGGTTACGAGAGTCTCTACAGGACTGTACAGGTGCACCTGCCAGGTTACGGGAGTCTCTATAGGACTGTACAGGAGCACCGGCCAGGTTACAGGAGTCTCTACAGGACTGTACTGGAGCACCTGCCAGGTTACGGGAGTCTCTACAGGAGTGTACAGGAGCACCTGCCAGGTTACCGGAGTCTCTACAGGACTGTACAGGAGCACCTGCCAGGTTACGAGAGTCTCTACAGGACTGTAAATGAGCACCTGCCAGGTTACAGGAGTCTCTACAGGACTGTACAGGAGCACCTGCCAGGTTACGGGAGTCTCTACAGGACTGTACAGGTGCACCTGCCAGGTTACGGGAGTCTCTACAGGACTGTACAGGAGCACCTGCCAGGTTACAGGAGTCTACAGGACTGTACAGGAGCACCTGCCAGGTTACGGGAGTCTCTACAGGACTGTACAGGAGCACCTGCCAGGTTACGAGAGTCTCTACAGGACTGTACAGGAGCACCTGCTAGGTTACGGGAGTCTCTACAGGACTGTACAGGAGCACCTGCCAGGTTACGAGAGTCTCTACAGGACTGTACAGGAGCACCGGCCAGGTTACGGGAGTCTCTACAGGACAGTACAGGAGCACCTGCCAGGTTACAGAAGTCTCTACAGGACTGTACAGGAGCACCTGCCAGGTTACGAGAGTCTCTACTGGACTGTACAGGAGCACCTGCCAGGTTACGTGAGTCTCTACAGGACTGAACAGGAGCACTTGCCAGGTTACGGGAGTCTCTACAGGACTGTACAGGAGCACCGGCCAGGTTACAGGAGTCTCTTCAGGACTGTATAGGAGCACCTGCCAGGTTACGGGAGTCTCCACAGGAATGAACAGGAGCACCTGCCAGGTTACGGGAGTCTCTACAGGACTGTACAGGAGCACCTGCCAGGTTACGGGAGTCTCTACAGGACTGTACAGGAGCCCCTGCCAGGTTACGGGAGTCTCTACAGTACTGTACAGGAGCACCTGCCAGGTTACAGGAGTCTCTACAGGACTGTACAGGAGCACCTTCCAGGTTAAGAGAGTCTCTACAGGACTGTACAGGTGCACTTGCCAGGTTACGAGAGTCTCTACAGGACTGTACAGGAGCACCAGTCAGGTTACGAGAGTCTCTACAGGACTGTACAGGAGCACCAGCCAGGTTACGAGAGTCTCTACAGGACTGTACAGGAGCACCAGCTAGGTTACGTGAGTCTCTACAAGACTGTACAGGAGCACCTGCCAGGTTACAGGAGTCTCTACAGGACTGTACAGGAGCACCTTCCAGGTTACAGGAGTCTCTACAGGACTGTACAGGAGCACCTGCCAGGTTACGAGAGTCTCTACAGGACTGTACACGAGCACTTGCCAGGTTACAGGAGTCTCTACAGGACTGTACAGGAGCACCTGCCAGGTTACGGGAGTCTCTACAGGACTGTACAGGAGCACCTGCTAGGTTACGGGAGTCTCTACAGGACTGTACAGGAGCACCTGCCAGGTTACGGGAGTCTCTACAGGACTGTGTACAGGAATACCGGCCAGGTTACGGGAGTCTCTAGAGGACTGTACAGGAGCACCTGCCAGGTTACGGGAGTCTCTACAGGACTGTACAGGAGCACCTGCCAGGTTACGGGAGTCTGTACAGGACTGTACAGGAGCACCTGCCAGGCTACGAGAGTCTCTACAGGACTGTACAGGAGCACCGGCCAGGTTACGAGAGTCTCTACAGGACTGTACAGGTGCACCTGCCAGGTTACGGGAGTCTCTACAGGACTGTACAGGAGCACCGGCCAGGTTACAGGAGTCTCTACAGGACTGTACTGGAGCACCTGCCAGGTTACGGGAGTCTCTACAGGAGTGTACAGGAGCACCTGCCAGGTTACCGGAGTCTCTACAGGACTGTACAGGAGCACCTGCCAGGTTACGGGAGTCTCTACAGGACTGTATAGGAACACCGGCCAGGTTACAGGAGTCTCTACAGGACTGTACAGGAGCACCTGCTAGGTTACGGGAGTCTCTACAGGACTGAACAGGAGCACCTGCCAGGTTACGGGAGTCTCTACAGGACTGTTCAGGAGCACCTGCCAGGTTGCAGGAGTCTCTACAGGACTGTACAGGAGCACCTGCCAGGTTACGGGAGTCTCTACAGGACTGTACAGGAACACCTGCCAGGTTACGGGAGTCTCTACAGGACTGTACAGGAGCACCTGCCAGGTTACAGGAGTCTCTACAGGACTGTACAGGAGCACCTGCCAGGTTACGGGAGTCTCTACAGGACTGTTCAGGAGCACCTGCCAGGTTACAGGAGTCTCTACAGGACTGTACAGGAGCACCTGCCAGGTTACGAGAGTCTCTACAGGACTGTATACAGGAGCACCTGCCAGGTTACAGGAGTCTCTACAGGACTGTACAGGAGCACCTACCAGGTTAGAGGAGTCTCTACAGGACTGTACAGGAGCTCCTGCCAGGTTACGGGAGTCTCTACAGGACTGTACAAGAGCATCTGCCAGGTTACAGGAGTCTCTACAGGACTGTACAGGAGCACCTGCCAGGTTACGGGAGTCTCTACAGGACTGTGTACAGGAGCACCTGCCAGGTTACGGGAGTCTCTACAGGACTGTGTGCAGGAGCACCTGCCAGGTTACGAGAGTCTCTACAGGACTGTGTACAGGAGCACCTGCCAGGTTACGGGAGTCTCTACAGGACTGTACAGGAGCACCTGCCAGGTTATGGGAGTCTCTACAGGACTGTACAGGAGAACCTGCCAGGTTACGGGAGTCTCTACAGGACTGTGTGCAGGAGCACCTGCCAGGTTACGAGAGTCTCTACAGGACTGTGTACAGGAGCACCTGCCAGGTTACGGGAGTCTCTGCAGGACTGTACAGGAGCACCTGCCAGGTTACGGGAGTCTCTACAGGACTGTACAGGAGAACCTGCCAGGTTACGGGAGACTCTACAGGACTGTGTGCAGGAGCACCTGCCAGGTTACGAGAGTCTCTACAGGACTGTGTACAGGAGCACCTGCCAGGTTACGGGAGTCTCTACAGGACTGTACAGGAGCACCTGCCAGGTTACGAGAGTCTCTACAGGACTGTACAGGAGCACCTGCTAGGTTACGGGAGTCTCTACAGGACTGTACAGGAGCACCTGCCAGGTTACGAGAGTCTCTACAGGACTGTACAGGAGCACCGGCCAGGTTACGGGAGTCTCTACAGGACAGTACAGGAGCACCTGCCAGGTTACAGAAGTCTCTACAGGACTGTACAGGAGCACCTGCCAGGTTACGAGAGTCTCTACTGGACTGTACAGGAGCACCTGCCAGGTTACGTGAGTCTCTACAGGACTGAACAGGAGCACTTGCCAGGTTACGGGAGTCTCTACAGGACTGTACTGGAGCACCGGCCAGGTTACAGGAGTCTCTTCAGGACTGTACAGGAGAACCTGCCAGGTTACGGGAGTCTCTACAGGACTGTGTGCAGGAGCACCTGCCAGGTTACGAGAGTCTCTACAGGACTGTGTACAGGAGCACCTGCCAGGTTACGGGAGTCTCTGCAGGACTGTACAGGAGCACCTGCCAGGTTACGGGAGTCTCTACAGGACTGTACAGGAGAACCTGCCAGGTTACGGGAGACTCTACAGGACTGTGTGCAGGAGCACCGGCCAGGTTACGGGAGTCTCTACAGGACTGTACAGGAGCACCTGCCAGGTTACGGGAGTCTCTACAGGACTGTACAGGAGCACCTGCCAGGTTACGAGAGTCTCTACAGGACTGTACAGGAGCACCTGCTAGGTTACGGGAGTCTCTACAGGACAGTACAGGAGCACCTGCCAGGTTACGAGAGTCTCTACAGGACTGTACAGGAGCACCGGCCAGGTTACGGGAGTCTCTACAGGACAGTACAGGAGCACCTGCCAGGTTACAGAAGTCTCTACAGGACTGTACAGGAGCACCTGCCAGGTTACGAGAGTCTCTACTGGACTGTACAGGAGCACCTGCCAGGTTACGTGAGTCTCTACAGGACTGAACAGGAGCACTTGCCAGGTTACGGGAGTCTCTACAGGACTGTACAGGAGCACCGGCCAGGTTACAGGAGTCTCTTCAGGACTGTATAGGAGCACCTGCCAGGTTACGGGAGTCTCCACAGGAATGAACAGGAGCACCTGCCAGGTTACGGGAGTCTCTACAGGACTGTACAGGAGCACCTGCCAGGTTACGGGAGTCTCTACAGGACTGTACAGGAGCCCCTGCCAGGTTACGGGATTCTCTACAGTACTGTACAGGAGCACCTGCCAGGTTACAGGAGTCTCTACAGGACTGTACAGGAGCACCTTCCAGGTTAAGAGAGTCTCTACAGGACTGTACAGGTGCACTTGCCAGGTTACGAGAGTCTCTACAGGACTGTACAGGAGCACCAGCCAGGTTACGAGAGTCTCTACAGGACTGTACAGGAGCACCAGCCAGGTTACGAGAGTCTCTACAGGACTGTACAGGAGCACCAGCTAGGTTACGTGAGTCTCTACAAGACTGTACAGGAGCACCTGCCAGGTTACAGGAGTCTCTACAGGACTGTACAGGAGCACCTTCCAGGTTACAGGAGTCTCTACAGGACTGTACAGGAGCACCTGCCAGGTTACGAGAGTCTCTACAGGACTGTACACGAGCACTTGCCAGGTTACAGGAGTCTCTACAGGACTGTACAGGAGCACCTGCCAGGTTACGGGAGTCTCTACAGGACTGTACAGGAGCACCTGCCAGGTTACGTGAGTCTCTACAGGACTGAACAGGAGCACTTGCCAGGTTACGGGAGTCTCTACAGGACTGTACAGGAGCACCGGCCAGGTTACAGGAGTCTCTTCAGGACTGTATAGGAGCACCTGCCAGGTTACGGGAGTCTCCACAGGAATGAACAGGAGCACCTGCCAGGTTACGGGAGTCTCTACAGGACTGTACAGGAGCACCTGCCAGGTTACGGGAGTCTCTACAGGACTGTACAGGAGCCCCTGCCAGGTTACGGGAGTCTCTACAGTACTGTACAGGAGCACCTGCCAGGTTACAGGAGTCTCTACAGGACTGTACAGGAGCACCTTCCAGGTTAAGAGAGTCTCTACAGGACTGTACAGGTGCACTTGCCAGGTTACGAGAGTCTCTACAGGACTGTACAGGAGCACCAGCCAGGTTACGAGAGTCTCGACAGGACTGTACAGGAGCACCAGCCAGGTTACGAGAGTCTCTACAGGACTGTATAGGAGCACCAGCTAGGTTACGTGAGTCTCTACAAGACTGTACAGGAGCACCTGCCAGGTTACAGGAGTCTCTACAGGACTGTACAGGAGCACCTTCCAGGTTACAGGAGTCTCTACAGGACTGTACAGGAGCACCTGCCAGGTTACGAGAGTCTCTACAGGACTGTACACGAGCACTTGCCAGGTTACAGGAGTCTCTACAGGACTGTACAGGAGCACCTGCCAGGTTACGGGAGTCTCTACAGGACTGTACAGGAGCACCTGCTAGGTTACGGGAGTCTCTACAGGACTGTACAGGAGCACCTGCCAGGTTACGGGAGTCTCTACAGGACTGTGTAAAGGAATACCGGCCAGGTTACGGGAGTCTCTAGAGGACTGTACAGGAGCACCTGCCAGGTTAAGGGAGTCTCTACAGGACTGTACAGGAGCACCTGCCAGGTTACGGGAGTCTCTACAATACTGTACAGGAGCACCTGCCAGGTTACGAGAGTCTCTACAGGACTGTACAGGAGCACCGGCCAGGTTACGAGAGTCTCTACAGGACTGTACAGGTGCACCTGCCAGGTTACGGGAGTCTCTACAGGACTGTACAGGAGCACCGGCCAGGTTACAGGAGTCTCTACAGGACTGTACTGGAGCACCTGCCAGGTTACGGGAGTCTCTACAGGAGTGTACAGGAGCACCTGCCAGGTTACCGGAGTCTCTACAGGACTGTACAGGAGCACCTGCCAGGTTACGGGAGTCTCTACAGGACTGTATAGGAACACCGGCCAGGTTACGGGAGTCTCTACAGGACTGTACAGGAGCACCTGCCAGGTTACGGGAGTCTCTACAGGACTGAACAGGAGCACCTGCCAGGTTACGGGAGTCTCTACAGGACTGTTCAGGAGCACCTGCCAGGTTGCAGGAGTCTCTACAGGACTGTACAGGAGCACCTGCCAGGTTACGGGAGTCTCTACAGGACTGTACAGGAACACCTGCCAGGTTACGGGAGTCTCTACAGGACTGTACAGGAGCACCTGCCAGGTTACAGGAGTCTCTACAGGACTGTACAGGAGCACCTGCCAGGTTACGGGAGTCTCTACAGGACTGTTCAGGAGCACCTGCCAGGTTACAGGAGTCTCTACAGGACTGTACAGGAGCACCTGCCAGGTTACGAGAGTCTCTACAGGACTGTATACAGGAGCACCTGCCAGGTTACAGGAGTCTCTACAGGACTGTACAGGAGCTCCTGCCAGGTTACGGGAGTCTCTACAGGACTGTACAAGAGCATCTGCCAGGTTACAGGAGTCTCTACAGGACTGTACAGGAGCACCTGCCAGGTTACGGGAGTCTCTACAGGACTGTGTACAGGAGCACCTGCCAGGTAACGGGAGTCTCTACAGGACTGTGTGCAGGAGCACCTGCCAGGTTACGAGAGTCTCTACAGGACTGTGTACAGGAGCACCTGCCAGGTTACGGGAGTCTCTACAGGACTGTACAGGAGCACCTGCCAGGTTATGGGAGTCTCTACAGGACTGTACAGGAGAACCTGCCAGGTTACGGGAGTCTCTACAGGACTGTGTGCAGGAGCACCTGCCAGGTTACGAGAGTCTCTACAGGACTGTGTACAGGAGCACCTGCCAGGTTACGGGAGTCTCTGCAGGACTGTACAGGAGCACCTGCCAGGTTACGGGAGTCTCTACAGGACTGTACAGGAGAACCTGCCAGGTTACGGGAGACTCTACAGGACTGTGTGCAGGAGCACCTGCCAGGTTACGAGAGTCTCTACAGGACTGTGTACAGGAGCACCTGCCAGGTTACGGGAGTCTCTACAGGACTGTACAGGAGCACCTGCCAGGTTACGAGAGTCTCTACAGGACTGTACAGGAGCACCTGCTAGGTTACGGGAGTCTCTACAGGACTGTACAGGAGCACCTGCCAGGTTACGAGAGTCTCTACAGGACTGTACAGGAGCACCGGCCAGGTTACAGGAGTCTCTACAGGACAGTACAGGAGCACCTGCCAGGTTACAGAAGTCTCTACAGGACTGTACAGGAGCACCTGCCAGGTTACGAGAGTCTCTACTGGACTGTACAGGAGCACCTGCCAGGTTACGTGAGTCTCTACAGGACTGAACAGGAGCACTTGCCAGGTTACGGGAGTCTCTACAGGACTGTACAGGAGCACCGGCCAGGTTACAGGAGTCTCTTCAGGACTGTACAGGAGAACCTGCCAGGTTACGGGAGTCTCTACAGGACTGTGTGCAGGAGCACCTGCCAGGTTACGAGAGTCTCTACAGGAATGTGTACAGGAGCACCTGCCAGGTTACGGGAGTCTCTGCAGGACTGTACAGGAGCACCTGCCAGGTTACGGGAGTCTCTACAGGACTGTACAGGAGAACCTGCCAGGTTACGGGAGACTCTACAGGACTGTGTGCAGGAGCACCGGCCAGGTTACGGGAGTCTCTACAGGACTGTACAGGAGCACCTGCCAGGTTACGGGAGTCTCTACAGGACTGTACAGGAGCACCTGCCAGGTTACGAGAGTCTCTACAGGACTGTACAGGAGCACCTGCTAGGTTACGGGAGTCTCTACAGGACAGTACAGGAGCACCTGCCAGGTTACGAGAGTCTCTACAGGACTGTACAGGAGCACCGGCCAGGTTACGGGAGTCTCTACAGGACAGTACAGGAGCACCTGCCAGGTTACAGAAGTCTCTACAGGACTGTACAGGAGCACCTGCCAGGTTACGAGAGTCTCTACTGGACTGTACAGGAGCACCTGCCAGGTTACGTGAGTCTCTACAGGACTGAACAGGAGCACTTGCCAGGTTACGGGAGTCTCTACAGGACTGTACAGGAGCACCGGCCAGGTTACAGGAGTCTCTTCAGGACTGTATAGGAGCACCTGCCAGGTTACGGGAGTCTCCACAGGAATGAACAGGAGCACCTGCCAGGTTACGGGAGTCTCTACAGGACTGTACAGGAGCACCTGCCAGGTTACGGGAGTCTCTACAGGACTGTACAGGAGCCCCTGCCAGGTTACGGGAGTCTCTACAGTACTGTACAGGAGCACCTGCCAGGTTACAGGAGTCTCTACAGGACTGTACAGGAGCACCTTCCAGGTTAAGAGAGTCTCTACAGGACTGTACAGGTGCACTTGCCAGGTTACGAGAGTCTCTACAGGACTGTACAGGAGCACCAGCCAGGTTACGAGAGTCTCTACAGGACTGTACAGGAGCACCAGCCAGGTTACGAGAGTCTCTACAGGACTGTACAGGAGCACCAGCTAGGTTACGTGAGTCTCTACAAGACTGTACAGGAGCACCTGCCAGGTTACAGGAGTCTCTACAGGACTGTACAGGAGCACCTTCCAGGTTACAGGAGTCTCTACAGGACTGTACAGGAGCACCTGCCAGGTAACGAGAGTCTCTACAGGACTGTACACGAGCACTTGCCAGGTTACAGGAGTCTCTACAGGACTGTACAGGAGCACCTGCCAGGTTACGGGAGTCTCTACAGGACTGTACAGGAGCACCTGCCAGGTTACGTGAGTCTCTACAGGACTGAACAGGAGCACTTGCCAGGTTACGGGAGTCTCTACAGGACTGTACAGGAGCACCGGCCAGGTTACAGGAGTCTCTTCAGGACTGTATAGGAGCACCTGCCAGGTTACGGGAGTCTCCACAGGAATGAACAGGAGCACCTGCCAGGTTACGGGAGTCTCTACAGGACTGTACAGGAGCACCTGCCAGGTTACGGGAGTCTCTACAGGACTGTACAGGAGCCCCTGCCAGGTTACGGGAGTCTCTACAGTACTGTACAGGAGCACCTGCCAGGTTACAGGAGTCTCTACAGGACTGTACAGGAGCACCTTCCAGGTTAAGAGAGTCTCTACAGGACTGTACAGGTGCACTTGCCAGGTTACGAGAGTCTCTACAGGACTGTACAGGAGCACCAGCCAGGTTACGAGAGTCTCGACAGGACTGTACAGGAGCACCAGCCAGGTTACGAGAGTCTCTACAGGACTGTATAGGAGCACCAGCTAGGTTACGTGAGTCTCTACAAGACTGTACAGGAGCACCTGCCAGGTTACAGGAGTCTCTACAGGACTGTACAGGAGCACCTTCCAGGTTACAGGAGTCTCTACAGGACTGTACAGGAGCACCTGCCAGGTTACGAGAGTCTCTACAGGACTGTACACGAGCACTTGCCAGGTTACAGGAGTCTCTACAGGACTGTACAGGAGCACCTGCCAGGTTACGGGAGTCTCTACAGGACTGTACAGGAGCACCTGCTAGGTTACGGGAGTCTCTACAGGACTGTACAGGAGCACCTGCCAGGTTACGGGAGTCTCTACAGGACTGTGTACAGGAATACCGGCCAGGTTACGGGAGTCTCTAGAGGACTGTACAGGAGCACCTGCCAGGTTAAGGGAGTCTCTACAGGACTGTACAGGAGCACCTGCCAGGTTACGGGAGTCTCTACAATACTGTACAGGAGCACCTGCCAGGTTACGAGAGTCTCTACAGGACTGTACAGGAGCACCGGCCAGGTTACGAGAGTCTCTACAGGACTGTACAGGTGCACCTGCCAGGTTACGGGAGTCTCTACAGGACTGTACAGGAGCACCGGCCAGGTTACAGGAGTCTCTACAGGACTGTACTGGAGCTCCTGCCAGGTTACGGGAGTCTCTACAGGAGTGTACAGGAGCACCTGCCAGGTTACCGGAGTCTCTACAGGACTGTACAGGAGCACCTGCCAGGTTACGAGAGTCTCTACAGGACTGTAAATGAGCACCTGCCAGGTTACAGGAGTCTCTACAGGACTGTACAGGAGCACCTGCCAGGTTACGGGAGTCTCTACAGGACTGTACAGGTGCACCTGCCAGGTTACGGGAGTCTCTACAGGACTGTACAGGAGCACCTGCCAGGTTACGGGAGTCTCTACAGGACTGTACAGGAGCACCTGCCAGGTTACGAGAGTCTCTACAGGACTGTACAGGAGCACCTGCTAGGTTACGGGAGTCTCTACAGGACTGTACAGGAGCACCTGCCAGGTTACGAGAGTCTCTACAGGACTGTACAGGAGCACCGGCCAGGTTACGGGAGTCTCTACAGGACAGTACAGGAGCACCTGCCAGGTTACAGAAGTCTCTACAGGACTGTACAGGAGCACCTGCCAGGTTACGAGAGTCTCTACTGGACTGTACAGGAGCACCTGCCAGGTTACATGAGTCTCTACAGGACTGAACAGGAGCACTTGCCAGGTTACGGGAGTCTCTACAGGACTGTACAGGAGCACCGGCCAGGTTACAGGAGTCTCTTCAGGACTGTATAGGAGCACCTGCCAGGTTACGGGAGTCTCCACAGGAATGAACAGGAGCACCTGCTAGGTTACGGGAGTCTCTACAGGACTGTACAGGAGCACCTGCCAGGTTACGGGAGTCTCTACAGGACTGTACTGGAGCCCCTGCCAGGTTACGGGAGTCTCTACAGTACTGTACAGGAGCACCTGCCAGGTTACAGGAGTCTCTACAGGACTGTACAGGAGCACCTTCCAGGATAAGAGAGTCTCTACAGGACTGTACAGGTGCACTTGCCAGGTTACGAGAGTCTCTACAGGACTGTACAGGAGCACCAGTCAGGTTACGAGAGTCTCTACAGGACTGTACAGGAGCACCAGCCAGGTTACGAGAGTCTCTACAGGACTGTACAGGAGCACCAGCTAGGTTACGTGAGTCTCTACAAGACTGTACAGGAGCACCTGCCAGGTTACAGGAGTCTCTACAGGACTGTACAGGAGCACCTTCCAGGTTACAGGAGTCTCTACAGGACTGTACAGGAGCACCTGCCAGGTTACGAGAGTCTCTACAGGACTGTACACGAGCACTTGCCAGGTTACGGGAGTCTCTACAGGACTGTGTACAGGAGCACCTGCCAGGTTACGGGAGTCTCTACAGGACTGTGTGCAGGAGCACCTGCCAGGTTACGAGAGTCTCTACAGGACTGTACAGGAGCACCTGCCAGGTTACGGGAGTCTCTACAGGACTGTACAGGAGCACCTGCTAGGTTACGGGAGTCTCTACAGGACTGTACAGGAGCACCTGCCAGGTTACGGGAGTCTCTACAGGACTGTGTACAGGAATACCGGCCAGGTTACGGGAGTCTCTAGAGGACTGTACAGGAGCACCTGCCAGGTTACGGGAGTCTCTACAGGACTGTACAGGAGCACCTGCCAGGTTACGGGAGTCTGTACAGGACTGTACAGGAGCACCTGCCAGGTTACGAGAGTCTCTACAGGACTGTACAGGAGCACCGGCCAGGTTACGAGAGTCTCTACAGGACTGTACAGGTGCACCTGCCAGGTTACGGGAGTCTCTACAGGACTGTACAGGAGCACCGGCCAGGTTACAGGAGTCTCTACAGGACTGTACTGGAGCACCTGCCAGGTTACGGGAGTCTCTACAGGAGTGTACAGGAGCACCTGCCAGGTTACCGGAGTCTCTACAGGACTGTACAGGAGCACCTGCCAGGTTACGGGAGTCTCTACAGGACTGTATAGGAACACCGGCCAGGTTACGGGAGTCTCTACAGGACTGTACAGGAGCACCTGCCAGGTTACGGGAGTCTCTACAGGACTGAACAGGAGCACCTGCCAGGTTACGGGAGTCTCTACAGGACTGTTCAGGAGCACCTGCCAGGTTGCAGGAGTCTCTACAGGACTGTACAGGAGCACCTGCCAGGTTACGGGAGTCTCTACAGGACTGTACAGGAAAACCTGCCAGGTTACGGGAGTCTCTACAGGACTGTACAGGAGCACCTGCCAGGTTACAGGAGTCTCTACAGGACTGTACAGGAGCACCTGCCAGGTTACGGGAGTCTCTACAGGACTGTTCAGGAGCACCTGCCAGGTTACAGGAGTCTCTACAGGACTGTACAGGAGCACCTGCCAGGTTACGAGAGTCTCTACAGGACTGTATACAGGAGCACCTGCCAGGTTACAGGAGTCTCTACAGGACTGTACAGGAGCACCTACCAGGTTAGAGGAGTCTCTACAGGACTGTACAGGAGCTCCTGCCAGGTTACGGGAGTCTCTACAGGACTGTACAAGAGCATCTGCCAGGTTACAGGAGTCTCTACAGGACTGTACAGGAGCACCTGCCAGGTTACGGGAGTCTTTACAGGACTGTGTACAGGAGCACCTGCCAGGTTACGGGAGTCTCTACAGGACTGTGTGCAGGAGCACCTGCCAGGTTACGAGAGTCTCTACAGGACTGTGTACAGGAGCACCTGCCAGGTTACGGGAGTCTCTACAGGACTGTACAGGAGCACCTGCCAGGTTATGGGAGTCTCTACAGGACTGTACAGGAGAACCTGCCAGGTTACGGGAGTCTCTACAGGACTGTGTGCAGGAGCACCTGCCAGGTTACGAGAGTCTCTACAGGACTGTGTACAGGAGCACCTGCCAGGTTACGGGAGTCTCTGCAGGACTGTACAGGAGCACCTGCCAGGTTACGGGAGTCTCTACAGGACTGTACAGGAGAACCTGCCAGGTTACGGGAGACTCTACAGGACTGTGTGCAGGAGCACCGGCCAGGTTACGGGAGTCTCTACAGGACTGTACAGGAGCACCTGCCAGGTTACGGGAGTCTCTACAGGACTGTACAGGAGCACCTGCCAGGTTACGAGAGTCTCTACAGGACTGTACAGGAGCACCTGCTAGGTTACGGGAGTCTCTACAGGACAGTACAGGAGCACCTGCCAGGTTACGAGAGTCTCTACAGGACTGTACAGGAGCACCGGCCAGGTTACGGGAGTCTCTACAGGACAGTACAGGAGCACCTGCCAGGTTACAGAAGTCTCTACAGGACTGTACAGGAGCACCTGCCAGGTTACGAGAGTCTCTACTGGACTGTACAGGAGCACCTGCCAGGTTACGTGAGTCTCTACAGGACTGAACAGGAGCACTTGCCAGGTTACGGGAGTCTCTACAGGACTGTACAGGAGCACCGGCCAGGTTACAGGAGTCTCTTCAGGACTGTATAGGAGCACCTGCCAGGTTACGGGAGTCTCCACAGGAATGAACAGGAGCACCTGCCAGGTTACGGGAGTCTCTACAGGACTGTACAAGAGCACCTGCCAGGTTACGGGAGTCTCTACAGGACTGTACAGGAGCCCCTGCCAGGTTACGGGAGTCTCTACAGTACTGTACAGGAGCACCTGCCAGGTTACAGGAGTCTCTACAGGACTGTACAGGAGCACCTTCCAGGTTAAGAGAGTCTCTACAGGACTGTACAGGTGCACTTGCCAGGTTACGAGAGTCTCTACAGGACTGTACAGGAGCACCAGCCAGGTTACGAGAGTCTCTACAGGACTGTACAGGAGCACCAGCCAGGTTACGAGAGTCTCTACAGGACTGTACAGGAGCACCAGCTAGGTTAAGTGAGTCTCTACAAGACTGTACAGGAGCACCTGCCAGGTTACAGGAGTCTCTACAGGACTGTACAGGAGCACCTTCCAGGTTACAGGAGTCTCTACAGGACTGTACAGGAGTACCTGCCAGGTTACGAGAGTCTCTACAGGACTGTACACGAGCACTTGCCAGGTTACAGGAGTCTCTACAGGACTGTACAGGAGCACCTGCCAGGTTACGGGAGTCTCTACAGGACTGTACAGGAGCACCTGCCAGGTTACGTGAGTCTCTACAGGACTGAACAGGAGCACTTGCCAGGTTACGGGAGTCTCTACAGGACTGTACAGGAGCACCGGCCAGGTTACAGGAGTCTCTTCAGGACTGTATAGGAGCACCTGCCAGGTTACGGGAGTCTCCACAGGAATGAACAGGAGCACCTGCCAGGTTACGGGAGTCTCTACAGGACTGTACAGGAGCACCTGCCAGGTTACGGGAGTCTCTACAGGACTGTACAGGAGCCCCTGCCAGGTTACGGGAGTCTCTACAGTACTGTACAGGAGCACCTGCCAGGTTACAGGAGTCTCTACAGGACTGTACAGGAGCACCTTCCAGGTTAAGAGAGTCTCTACAGGACTGTACAGGTGCACTTGCCAGGTTACGAGAGTCTCTACAGGACTGTACAGGAGCACCAGCCAGGTTACGAGAGTCTCGACAGGACTGTACAGGAGCACCAGCCAGGTTACGAGAGTCTCTACAGGACTGTATAGGAGCACCAGCTAGGTTACGTGAGTCTCTACAAGACTGTACAGGAGCACCTGCCAGGTTACAGGAGTCTCTACAGGACTGTACAGGAGCACCTTCCAGGTTACAGGAGTCTCTACAGGACTGTACAGGAGCACCTGCCAGGTTACGAGAGTCTCTACAGGACTGTACACGAGCACTTGCCAGGTTACAGGAGTCTCTACAGGACTGTACAGGAGCACCTGCCAGGTTACGGGAGTCTCTACAGGACTGTACAGGAGCACCTGCTAGGTTACGGGAGTCTCTACAGGACTGTACAGGAGCACCTGCCAGGTTACGGGAGTCTCTACAGGACTGTGTACAGGAATACCGGCCAGGTTACGGGAGTCTCTAGAGGACTGTACAGGAGCACCTGCCAGGTTAAGGGAGTCTCTACAGGACTGTACAGGAGCACCTGCCAGGTTACGGGAGTCTCTACAATACTGTACAGGAGCACCTGCCAGGTTACGAGAGTCTCTACAGGACTGTACAGGAGCACCGGCCAGGTTACGAGAGTCTCTACAGGACTGTACAGGTGCACCTGCCAGGTTACGGGAGTCTCTACAGGACTGTACAGGAGCACCGGCCAGGTTACAGGAGTCTCTACAGGACTGTACTGGAGCACCTGCCAGGTTACGGGAGTCTCTACAGGAGTGTACAGGAGCACCTGCCAGGTTACCGGAGTCTCTACAGGACTGTACAGGAGCACCTGCCAGGTTACGAGAGTCTCTACAGGACTGTAAATGAGCACCTGCCAGGTTACAGGAGTCTCTATAGGACTGTACAGGAGCACCTGCCAGGTTACGGGAGTCTCTACAGGACTGTACAGGTGCACCTGCCAGGTTACGGGAGTCTCTACAGGACTGTACAGGAGCACCTGCCAGGTTACAGGAGTCTCTACAGGACTGTACAGGAGCACCTGCCAGGTTACGGGAGTCTCTACAGGACTGTACAGGAGCACCTGCCAGGTTACGAGAGTCTCTACAGGACTGTACAGGAGCACCTGCTAGGTTACGGGAGTCTCTACAGGACTGTACAGGAGCACCTGCCAGGTTACGAGAGTCTCTACAGGACTGTACAGGAGCACCGGCCAGGTTACGGGAGTCTCTACAGGACAGTACAGGAGCACCTGCCAGGTTACAGAAGTCTCTACAGGACTGTACAGGAGCACCTGCCAGGTTACGAGAGTCTCTACTGGACTGTACAGGAGCACCTGCCAGGTTACATGAGTCTCTACAGGACTGAACAGGAGCACTTGCCAGGTTACGGGAGTCTCTACAGGACTGTACAGGAGCACCGGCCAGGTTACAGGAGTCTCTTCAGGACTGTATAGGAGCACCTGCCAGGTTACGGGAGTCTCCACAGGAATGAACAGGAGCACCTGCCAGGTTACGGGAGTCTCTACAGGACTGTACAGGAGCACCTGCCAGGTTACGGGAGTCTCTACAGGACTGTACTGGAGCCCCTGCCAGGTTACGGGAGTCTCTACAGTACTGTACAGGAGCACCTGCCAGGTTACAGGAGTCTCTACAGGACTGTACAGGAGCACCTTCCAGGATAAGAGAGTCTCTACAGGACTGTACAGGTGCACTTGCCAGGTTACGAGAGTCTCTACAGGACTGTACAGGAGCACCAGTCAGGTTACGAGAGTCTCTACAGGACTGTACAGGAGCACCAGCCAGGTTACGAGAGTCTCTACAGGACTGTACAGGAGCACCAGCTAGGTTACGTGAGTCTCTACAAGAATGTACAGGAGCACCTGCCAGGTTACAGGAGTCTCTACAGGACTGTACAGGAGCACCTTCCAGGTTACAGGAGTCTCTACAGGACTGTACAGGAGCACCTGCCAGGTTACGAGAGTCTCTACAGGACTGTACACGAGCACTTGCCAGGTTACGGGAGTCTCTACAGGACTGTGTACAGGAGCACCTGCCAGGTTACGGGAGTCTCTACAGGACTGTGTGCAGGAGCACCTGCCAGGTTACGAGAGTCTCTACAGGACTGTGTACAGGAGCACCTGCCAGGTTACGGGAGTCTCTACAGGACTGTACAGGAGCACCTGCCAGGTTACGGGAGTCTCTACAGGACTGTACAGGAGAACCTGCCAGGTTACGGGAGTCTCTATAGGACTGTGTGCAGGAGCACCTGCCAGGTTACGAGAGTCTCTACAGGACTGTGTACAGGAGCACCTGCCAGGTTACGGGAGTCTCTGCAGGACTGTACAGGAGCACCTGCCAGGTTACAGGAGTCTCTACAGGACTGTACAGGAGAACCTGCCAGGTTACGGGAGTCTCTACAGGACTGTGTGCAGGAGCACCGGCCAGGTTACGGGAGTCTCTACAGGACTGTACAGGAGCACCTGCCAGGTTACGGGAGTCTCTACAGGACTGTACAGGAGCACCTTCCAGGTTAAGAGAGTCTCTACAGGACTGTACAGGTGCACTTGCCAGGTTACGAGAGTCTCTACAGGACTGTACAGGAGCACCAGCCAGGTTACGAGAGTCTCTACAGGACTGTACAGGAGCACCAGCCAGGTTACGAGAGTCTCTACAGGACTGTACAGGAGCACCAGCTAGGTTACGTGAGTCTCTACAAGACTGTACAGGAGCACCTGCCAGGTTACAGGAGTCTCTACAGGACTGTACAGGAGCACCTTCCAGGTTACAGGAGTCTCTACAGGACTGTACAGGAGCACCTGCCAGGTTACGAGAGTCTCTACAGGACTGTACACGAGCACTTGCCAGGTTACAGGAGTCTCTACAGGACTGTACAGGAGCACCTGGCAGGTTACGGGAGTCTCTACAGGACTGTACAGGAGCACCTGCTAGGTTACGGGAGTCTCTACAGGACTGTACAGGAGCACCTGCCAGGTTACGGGAGTCTCTACAGGACTGTGTACAGGAATACCGGCCAGGTTACGGGAGTCTCTAGAGGACTGTACAGGAGCACCTGCCAGGTTACGAGAGTCTCTAATGGACCGTACAGGAGCACCTGCCAGGTTACGGGAGTCTCTACAGGACTGTACAGGAGCACCTGCCAGGTTACGAGAGTCTCTACAGGACTGTACAGGAGCACCGGCCAGGTTACGAGAGTCTCTACAGGACTGTACAGGAGCACCTGCCAGGTTAAGGGAGTCTCTATAGGACTGTACAGGAGCACCGGCCAGGTTACAGGAGTCTCTACAGGGCTGTACTGGAGCACCTGCCAGGTTACGGGAGTCTCTACAGGAGTGTACAGGAGCACCTGCCAGGTTACAGGAGTCTCTACAGGACTGTACAGGAGCACCTGCCAGGTTACGAGAGTCTCTACAGGACTGTACAGGAGCACCTGCCAGGTTACAGGAGTCTCTACAGGACTGTACAGGAGCACCTGCCATGTTACGGGAGTCTCTACAGGACTGTACAGGTGCACCTGCCAGGTTACCGGAGTCTCTACAGGACTGTACAGGAGCACCTACCAGGGTACAGGAGTCTCTACAGGACTGTACAGGAGCACCTGCTAGGTTACGGGAGTCTCTACAGGACTGTACAGGAGCACCTGCCAGGTTACGAGAGTCTCTACAGGACTGTACAGGAGCACCGGCCAGGTTACGGGAGTCTCTACAGGACAGTACAGGAGCACCTGCCAGGTTACAGAAGTCTCTACAGGACTGTACAGGAGCACCTGCCAGGTTACGAGAGTCTCTACTGGACTGTACAGGAGCACCTGCAAGGTTACAGGAGTCTCTACAGGACTGAACAGGAGCACTTGCCAGGTTACGGGAGTCTCTACAGGACTGTACAGGAGCACCGGCCAGGTTACAGGAGTCTCTTCAGGACTGTATAGGAGCACCTGCCAGGTTACGGGAGTCTCCACAGGAATGAACAGGAGCACCTGCCAGGTTACGGGAGTCTCTACAGGACTGTACAGGAGCACCTGCCAGGTTACGGGAGTCTCTACAGGACTGTACAGGAGCACCTGCCAGGTTACGGGAGTCTCTACAGTACTGTACAGGAGCACCTGCCAGGTTACAGGAGTCTCTACAGGACTGTACAGGAGCACCTTCCAGGTTAAGAGAGTCTCTACAGGACTGTACAGGTGCACTTGCCAGGTTACGAGAGTCTCTACAGGACTGTACAGGAGCACCATCCAGGTTACGAGAGTCTCTACAGGACTGTACAGGAGCACCAGCCAGGTTACGAGAGTCTCTACAGGACTGTACAGGAGCACCAGCTAGGTTACGTGAGTCTCTACAAGACTGTACAGGAGCACCTGCCAGGTTACAGGAGTCTCTACAGGACTGTACAGGAGCACCTTCCAGGTTACAGGAGTCTCTACAGGACTGTACGGGAGCACCTGCCAGGTTACGAGAGTCTCTACAGGACTGTACACGAGCACTTGCCAGGTTACAGGAGTCTCTACAGGACTGTACAGGAGCACCTGCCAGGTTACGGGAGTCTCTACAGGACTGTACAGGAGCACCTGCTAGGTTACGGGAGTCTCTACAGGACTGTACAGGAGCACCTGCCAGGTTACGGGAGTCTCTACAGGACTGTGTACAGGAATACCGGCCAGGTCACGGGAGTCTCTAGAGGACTGTACAGGAGCACCTGCCAGGTTACGGGAGTCTCTACAGGACTGTTCAGGAGCACCTGCCAGGTTACGGGAGTCTCTATAGGACTGTACAGGAGCACCTGCCAGGTTACGAGAGTCTCTACAGGACTGTACAGGAGCACCGGCCAGGTTACGAGAGTCTCTACAGGACTGTACAGGTGCACCTGCCAGGTTACGGGAGTCTCTACAGGACTGTACAGGAGCACCGGCCAGGTTACAGGAGTCTCTACAGGACTGTACTGGAGCACCTGCCAGGTTACGGGAGTCTCTAAAGGAGTGTACAGGAGCACCTGCCAGGTTACCGGAGTCTCTACAGGACTGTACAGGAGCACCTGCCAGGTTACGAGAGTCTCTACAGGACTGTAAATGAGCACCTGCCAGGTTACAGGAGTCTCTACAGGACTGTACAGGAGCACCTGCCAGGTTACGGAAGTCTCTACAGGACTATACAGGTGCACCTGCCAGGTTACGGGAGTCTCTACAGGACTGTACAGGAGCACCTGCCAGGTTACAGGAGTCTCTACAGGACTGTACAGGAGCACCTGCCAGGTTACGGGAGTCTCTACAGGACTGTACAGGAGCACCTGCCAGGTTACAGGAGTCTCTACAGGACTGTACAGGAGCACCTGCCAGGTTACGGGAGTCTCTACAGGACTGTATACAGGAGCACCTGCCATGTTACAGGAGTCTGTTCAGGACTGTACAGGAGAACCTGCCAGGTTACGGGAGTCTCTACAGGACTGTACAGGAGCAACTGCCAGGTTACGGGAGTCTCTACAGGACTGTACATGAGCATCTGCCAGGTTACGGGAGTCTCTACAGGACTGTACATGAGCATCTGCCAGGTTACAGGAGTCTCTACAGGACTGTACAGGAGCACCTGCCAGGTTACGGGAGTCTCTACAGGACTGTACAGGAACACCGGCCAGGTTACGGGAGTCTCTACAGGACTGTACAGGAGCACCTGCCAGGTTACGGGAGTCTCTACAGGACTGAACAGGAGCACCTGCCAGGTTACGGGAGTCTCTACAGGACTGTTCAGGAGCACCTGCCAGGTTGCAGGAGTCTCTACAGGAACTGTACAGGAGCACCTGCCAGGTTACGGGAGTCTCTACAGGACTGTACAGGAACACCTGCCAGGTTACGGGAGTCTCTACAGGACTGTACAGGAGCACCTGCCAGGTTACAGGAGTCTCTACAGGACTGTACAGGAGCACCTGCCAG
>NC_091170.1:22556007-22566007 GCF_040958095.1 Procambarus clarkii
GGTCTCGTTGGCAGACTACACTGTGGGAGGTGAGAGAGGTCTCGTTGGCAGGTACTACACTGTGGGAGGTGGAGAGGTCTCGTTGGCAGGTACTACACTGTGGGAGTGGGAGAGGTCTCGTTGGCAGGTACTACACTGTGGGAGGTGGTGAGGTCTCGTTGGCAGGTACTACACTGTGGGAGGTGGGGACTCGTTGGCAGGTACTACACTGTGGGAGGTGGAGAGGTCTCGTTGGCAGGTACTACACTGTGGGAGGTGGAGAGGTCTCGTTGGCAGGTACTACACTGTGGGAGGTGGAGAGTCTCGTTGGCAGGTACTACACTGTGGGAAGTGGGAGAGGTCTCGTTGGCAGGTACTACACTGTGGGAGGTGGAGAGGTCTCGTTGGCAGGTACTACACTGTGGGAGGTGGAGAGGTCTCGTTGGCAGGTACTACACTGTGGAGGTGGAGAGGTCTCGTTGGCAGGTACTACACTGTGGGAGGTGGAGAGGTCTCGTTGGCAGGTACTACACTGTGGGAGGTGGAGAGGTCTCGTTGGCAGGTACTACACTGTGGAGGTGGAGAGGTCTCGTTGGCAGGTACTACACTGTGGGAGGTGGTGAGGTCTCGTTGGCAGGTACTACACTGTGGGAGGTGGAGAGGTCTCGTTGGCAGGTACTACACTGTGGAGGTGGAGGTCTCGTTGGCAGGTACTACACTGTGGGAGGTGGAAGGTCTCGTTGGCAGGTACTACACTGTGGGAGGTGGGAGAGGTCTCGTTGGCAGGTACTACACTGTGGGAGGTGGAGAGGTCTCGTTGGCAGGTACTACACTGTGGGAGGTGGGAGAGGTCTCGTTGGCAGGTACTACACTGTGGGAGGTGGAGAGGTCTCGTTGGCAGGTACTACACTGTGGGAGGTGGAGAGGTCTCGTTGGCAGGTACTACACTGTGGGAGGTGGAGAGGTCTCGTTGGCAGGTACTACACTGTGGGAGGTGGTGAGGTCTCGTTGGCAGGTACTACACTGTGGGAGGTGGTGAGGTGCTCTCAGACATGTAGCCATGACACTGTCTCTAAACCAGTGGGGTCACACTAACCAGTGGGGTCAGACTAAACCAGTGGGTCAGGACTAAACCAGTGGGGTCAGGACTAAACCAGTGGGGTCAGGACTAAACCAGTGGGGTCAGGACTAAACCAGTGGGGTCACGACTAAACCAGTGGGGTCACGACTAAACCAGTGGGGTCACGGCTAAACCAGTGGGTCACGACTAAACCAGTGGGGTCACGACTAAACCAGTGGGGTCACGACCAAACCAGTGGGGTCAGGACTAAACCAGTGGGGTCACGACTAAACCAGTGGGGTCACGACCAAACAGTGGGGTCAGGACTAAACCAGTGGGGTCACGACTAAACCAGTGGGGTCAGGACTAAACCAGTGGGGTCACGACTAAACCAGTGGGGTCATGACTAACCAGTGGGGTCACGACTAAACCAGTGGGGTCACGACCAAACCAGTGGGGTCACGACTAAACCAGTGGGGTCACGACCAAACCAGTGGGGTCACGACTAAACCAGTGGGGTCACGACTAAACCAGTGGGGTCACGACTAAACCAGTGGGGTCACGACTAAACCAGTGGGGTCACGACCATACCAGTGGGGTCACGACCAAACCAGTGGGGTCACGACTAAACCAGTGGGTCACGACTAAACCAGTGGGGTCACGACTAAACCAGTGGGGTCACGACCAAACCAGTATGGTCACGACCATACCAGTGGGGCACGACCAACCAGTGGGGTCACGACTAAACCAGTGGGGTCACGACCAAACCAGTGGGGTCAAGACTAAACCAGTGGGGTCATGACTCTGGACTCACCGGTTGAGGCTGTGTGTGAACGAGAATATTTGTGTAACGTGAACACACACGTATATGTGAGTGTTCACGTGAAGCTGAACCACGTGAATACACGTGGTTGAGCTTGACAGTTACACACGTGGTTCGCTGACACGCGTTCACTCGTGGGTGACTTACACAGTTACGAGTGAGTTACTAAGACTGGAGCCGCGTTACTCCTTCCTCTTACATCGACTTGGGCACCTGAGTCTTTTCACGGGTCATCACAGGTCACGTGGGTAGACATTACCTTTGTCACCGTCATAGGTCTCGTGGGTAGACGTTACCTTTGTCACCGTCACAGGTCACGTGGGTAGATGTTACCTTTGTCGCCGTCACAGGTCACGTGGGTAGATGTCCTCACGGATGTCTAGGTTACGTTTGTCACCTTTTCTGGTGACTTGTCTGCATAAAGGTTCCCCAGAAGGCCAGAAGTTCCCCAAAATAGTCCCTGTTATAGATGGGGAACTAGTGCTGGCTCTCCAGACTAGCAGCTGCGAGCAGCGTAGCTATTCAGCTTATTCCGAGCTGAACCACCGTCCAACACACCTGGCAGCGGAGTCAAGCTGGTCCAACAAACATGAGCCCTCATTAGAGACCAAACAACCTGGGCCGAGTAAACAAAGCAACAGAGAGATAGTTTATGTGCACAAGCGGTGCACAGTGAGCACGAGGGGCTGCCTACCCGGCTCCTGGAACCTTGCAACACAAGCGGTGCACGGTGTGAACCAGGGCTGCCTACCCGCCTCCTGGAGCCTTGCAACAGCTCTGCAACACGAGTGATGGGGACGAATGTGTAAATAGTCAGGAGGTAGATGAAGGTGAGGAAGAGGTAGATGAAGGTGAGGAATAGGTAGATGAAGGTGAGGAAGAGGTAGATAAAGGTGAGGAATAGGAAGATGAAGGTGAGGAAGAGGTAGATGAAGGTGAGGAATAGGTAGATAAAGGTGAGGAAGAGGTAGATAAAGGTGAGGAATAGGAAGATGAAGGTGAGGAAGAGGTAGATAAAGGTGAGGAAGAGGTAGATGAAGTTGAGGAAGAGGTAGATGAAGGTGAGGAATAGGTAGATGAAGGTGAGGAAGAGGTAGATGAAGTTGAGGAAGAGGTAGATGAAGTTGAGGAATAGGCAGATGAAGGTGAGAAGAGGTAGATAAAGGTGAGGAATAGGTAGATGAAGGTGAGGAAGAGGTAGATGAAGGTGAGGAAGAGGTAGATGAAGTTGAGGAAGAGGTAGATGAAGGTGAGGAATAGGTAGATGAAAGGTGAGGAAGAGATAGATAAAGGTGAGGAATAGGTAGATGAAGGTGAGGAAGAGGTATATGAAGGTGAGGAAGAGGTAGATGAAGGTGAGGAAGAGGTAGATGAAGGTGAGGAATAGGTAGATGAAGGTGAGGAAGAGGTAGATGAAGGTGAGGAAGAGGTAGATGAAGGTGAGGAAGAGGTAGATGAATGTGAGGAAGAGGTTAATGAAGTGAGGAAGAGGTAGATGAAGGTGAGGAAGAGGTAGATGAAGTTGAGGAAGAGGTAGATGAAGGTGAGGAATAGGTAGATGAAGGTGAGGAAGAGGTAGATGAAGTTGAGGACGAGGTAGATGAAGGTGAGGAATAGGTAGATGAAGTGAGGAAGAGGTAGATAAAGGTGAGGAAGAGGTAGATGAAGTTGAGGAAGAGGTAGATGAAGGTGAGGAATAGGTAGATAAAGGTGAGGAAGAGGTAGATAAAGGTGAGGAAGAGGTAGATGAAGTTGAGGAAGAGGTAGATGAAGGTGAGGAATAGGTAGGTGAAGGTGAGGAAGAGGTAGATGAAGTTTGGAATAGGTAGATGAAGGTGATGAAGGTAGATGAAGGTGAGGAAGAGGTAGATGAAGGTGAGGAAGAGGTAGATGAAGGTGAGGAAGAGGTAGATGAAGGTGAGGAAGAGGTACATGGAGGTGAGGAAGAGGTAGATGAAGGTGAGGAAGAGGTAGATGAAGGTGAGGAAGAGGCAGATGAAGGTGAGGAATAGGTAGATGAAGGTGAGGAAGAGGTAGATGAAGGTGAGGAAGAGGTAGATGAATGTGAGGAAGAGGTTAATGAAGGTGAGGAAGAGGTAGATGAAGGTGAGGAAAGGTAGATGAAGGTGAGGAAGAGGTAGATGAAGGTGAGGAAGAGGTAGATGAAAGTGACGAATAGGTAGATGAAGGTGAGGAAGAGGTAGATGAAGGTGAGGAAGAGGTAGATGAGGTGAGGAAGAGGTAGATGAAGGTGAGGAAGAGGTAGATGAAAGTGAGGAAAGGGTAGATGAAGGTGAGGAAGAGGTATATGAAGGTGAGGAAGAGGTAGATGAAGGTGAGGAATAGATAGATGAATGTGAGGAAGAGGTAGATGAAGGTGAGAAGAGTATATGAAGGTGAGGAAGAGGTAGATGAAGGTGAGGAATAGGTAGATGAAGGTGAGGAAGAGGTAGATGAAGGTGAGGAAGAGGTAGATGAAGGTGAGGAAGAGGTAGATGAAAGTGAGGAAAAGGTAGATGAAGGTGAGGAAGAGGTAGATGAAGGTGAGGAAGAGGTACATGAAGGTGAGGAAGAGGTAGATGAAGGTGAGAAATAGGTAGATGAAGGTGAGGAAGAGTAGATGAAGGTGAGGAAGAGGTAGATGAAGGTGAGGAAGAGGTAGATGAACGTGAGGACATGTTACCTATGACTGAATATACACAGAAATACCAACTAATACAGAACATTAAAAAGCAAGCAACCATTAGACCTAAACTAAACTGTTTATTTACATAAAGCTTTTATTGTGTACACAATGTAAGGTGCGGGTGTGACGCTAATGGTTGTGCATAGAATTGTTTGTTGTTGTCAGTGGCACTGTTGTTGTTAGTAACACTGTTGTTGTTAGTAGCACTGTTGTTGTCAGTGGCACTGTTGTTGTTAGTAGCACAGTTGTTGTTAGTGGCACTGTTGTTGTTAGTTGCACAGTTTGCTATTAGTGGCAATGTTGTTAATAGCATTGTTGTTGTTAGTGGCACTGTTGTTGTTGTTAGTGGCAGTGTTGTTGTTAGTGACACTGTTGTTGTTAGTGGCACTCTTATTACTGACACTTATTCTTAGTGGCACTGTTGTTGTTAGTAGCACTGTTGTTGTTAGTGGCACTGTTGTTGTTAGTGGCACTGTTGTTGTTAGTGTCACTGTTGTTGTTAGTGGCACATTTGTTGTTAGTGACACTGTTGTCGTTAGTTGGACTGATGTTATTATTGGCACCGTTGTTGTTAGCCTCACTGTTGTTGTTAGTGGCACTGTTGTTGATAGTAGCACAGTTGTTAGTTGCACTGTTGTTTGCGGCACAGTTGTTGTTAGTAACACTGTTGTTGTTAGTAACACTGTTGTTGTTAGTAGCATTGTTGTTAGTAACACTGTTGTTGTTAGTAGCATTGTTGTTAGTAACACTGTTGTTGTTAGTAACACTGTTGTTGTTAGTAGCATTGTTGTTAGTAGCATTGTTGTTAGTGGCCCTGTTATTGTTAGTGGCACAGTTCTGTTAGTGGTTCTGTTGTTGTTAGTAGCACTGTTGTTGGTGTTAGTGCCACTGTTGTTGTTAATGGCACTGTTGTTGTTAGTGGCATTGTTGTTTAGTGTGCCACTGTTGTTGTTAGTGCCACAGTTGTTGTTAGTGACACTGTTATTGTTAGTGGCACTGTTGTTGTTAGTGGCACTGTTGTTGTTAGTAGCACTACAGTTGTTAGTGACACTGTTGTCGCTAGAGACACTGTTGTTGTTAGTGGCACGGTTATTGTTAGTGGTACTGTTGTTGTTAGTAGCACTGCTGTTGTTAGTGACATTGTTGTTGTTATTGGCATAGTTGTTGTTGTTAGTGGCACTGTTGTTATTGACACTTGTTGTTAGTGGCACTGCTGTTGTTAGTGACACTATTGCTGTTAGTGACACTGTTGTTGTTAGTGGCACTGTTTGTTATTGACACTTATTGTTAGTGGCTCTGTTGTTGTTAGTGGCACTCTTGTTATTGACACTTATTGTTAGTGGCACTGTTGTTGTTAGTGGCACTGTTGTTGTTAGTGGTACTGTTGTTGTTAGTGGCAATGTTGTTGTTAGTGGCACTCTTGTTGTTATTGCCGCTCTTGTTATTGACACTTATTGTTAGTGGCACTGATGTTGTTAGTGGCACTGTTGTTGTTAGTGACATTGTTGTTGTTAGTGCCACTTTTGTTGTTAGTGCTACTGTTGTTGTTAGTGACACTGTTGTCGTTAGTGACACTGTTGTTGTTAGTGGCACTGTAGTTGTTAGTAGCACTAATGTTGTTAGTGACACTGTTGTCGCTAGTGACACTGTTGTTGTTAGTGGCACTGTTGTTGTTAGTGGCACTGTTGGTTTTAGTGACACTGTTGTTGGTAGTAGCACTGTCATTGTTAGTGGCACTGTTGTTGTTAGTAGCACTGCTGTTGTTAGTGACACTGTTGTTGTTATTGGCACAGTTGCTGTTGATGTTAGTGACACTGTTGTTGTTATTGGCACAGTTGCTGTGTTGTTAGTGGCACTATTGTTATTGACACTTGTTGTTAGTGGCACTGTTGTTGTTAGTGACACTGTTGTCGTCAGTGACACTGTTGTTGTTAGTAGCACTGCTCTTGTTAGTGACACTGTTTTCTTATTGGCACAGTTGTTGTTGTTATTGGCACTGTTGTTGTAAGTGGCACTGATGTTGTTAGTGGCACTGATGTTATTATTGGTACTGTTGTTGTTAGTGTCACTGTTGTTGTTAGTGGCACTGTTGTTGAAAGTAGCACAGTTGTTAGTTGCACTCTTGTTCGCTGCACAGTTGTTGTTAGTAACACTGTTGTTGTTAGTGGCTCTGTTATTGTTAGTGGCACAGTTGTTGATAGTGGTTCTGTTGTTGTTAGCAGCACTGTTGTTGTTAGCAGCACTGTTGTTGGTGTTAGTGCCACTGTTGTTGGTGTTAGTGCCACTGTTGTTGTTAATGGCACTGTTGTTGTTAGTGGCATTGTTGTTGTTAGTGCCATTGTTTTTGTTAGTGCCACTGATGTTGTTATTGGCACTGTTGTTGTTAGTGACACTGTTGTTGATAGTGGCACTGTTGTTGATAGTGCCACTGTTGTTAGTGGCACTGTTGATGTTAGTAGTACTGTCGTTGTTAGTGGCACTGTTGTTGTTAGTAGCACTGTTATTGTTAGTGGCACTGTTGTTATTAGTTGCACTATTGTTGTTAGAAGCACTGTTGTTGTTGGTGACACTGTTGTTGTTAGTGGCACTATTGTTATTAATGGCACTCTTGTTGTTGGTGGCACTGTTGTTGTTAGTGACACTGTTGTTGTTAGTGTCACTGTTGTTAGTGGCACTGTTGATGTTAGTAGTACTGTCGTTGTTAGTGGCACTGTTGTTGTTAGTAGCACTGTTATTGTTAGTGGCACTGTTGTTATTAGTTGCACTGTTGTTGTTAGTAGCACTGTTGTTGTTGGTGACACTGTTGTTGTTAGTGGTACTATTGTTATTATTGGCACTCTTGTTGTTGGTGGCACTGTTGTTGTTAGTGGCACTGTTGTTGGTAGTGGTACAGTTGATGTTAGTGACACTGTTGTTATTAGTGATACTGTTTCTGTTAGTGGCACTGTTGTTGTTATTGGTACTGTTGTTGTTAGTGGCACTGTTGTTAGTAGCACTGTTGTTGTTAATGGCACTGTTTTATTAGTGGTTCTCTTGATGTTAGTAGCAATGTTGTTGTTAGTAGCACTGTTATTGATAGAAATACGTATGTTGTTAGTGGTGCTGTTGTTGTTAGTGGCACTGCTGTTGTTAGTGGTACTTTTTGTTGTTAGTTGCAGTGTTGTTGCTAGTGACCCTGTTGTTGTTAGTGGCACTGTTGTTTTAGTGGCACTGATATTGATAGTAGCACTGTTGTTGCGGTTGGCACTGTTATTGATAGTGGCACTATCGTTGTAAGTGGCACTACTGTTGTTAGTGGCACTGATGTTATTATTGGTACTGTTGATGTTAGTATCACTGTTGTTGTTAATGGCACTGTTTTGATAGTAGCACAGTTGTTAGTTGTACTGTTGTTAGTGGCACAGTTGTTGTTAGTAACACTGTTGTTTTTAGTTGCACTGTGGTTAGTGGCTCTGTTTTTGTTAGTTGCACAGTTCTTGTTAGAGTTCTGTTGATGCTAGTTGCACTGTTGTTCTAGTTAGTGACACTGTTGTTGCTAGTGACACAGTTGTTGTTAGAGGCAATGTTGTTGTTATTTGCACTGCTGTTGTTAGTGATACTGTTGTTGTTAATGGCACAGTTGTTGTTAGTGACACTGTTGTTGTTTGAAGCACTGTTGTTGTTAGTCCTACTGTTGTTGTCAGTGACACTGTTGTTGTTAGTGGCACTTATGTTCTTGTTGTTAGTGGTACTGCTATTGTTGTTAGTAGCAATGTTGTTGTTAGCCGCACTGTTGTTGTTAGTGGCAATGTTGTTGTTGTGGCAATGTTGTTGTTGGTGATACTGTTGTTGTTAGTTGCATTGTTATTGTTAGTAGCACTGTTTTGTTAATTGCGCTGTTGTTGTTAATAGCACTGTTGTTGTTAGTGGCTCTGTTGTTGTTAGTAGCACTGTTGTTGTTGGTGACACTGTTATTGTTAGTAGTACTGTTGTTTGTTAGTAGCAAAGTTATTTTTTAATGTCCCTGTTGTTGTTAGTGACACTGTTGTTGTTAGTTACAATGTTATTCATGCACTGTTATTGTTAGTGGATCTGATGTTATTAATGGGACTGTTGTTGTTAGCGGGACTGTTTTTGTTCGCGGCACTATTGTTGTTAGTGGCACTGATCTTGTTAGTGGCACTGTTGTTAGTTGCACTGTTGTTGTTAGTAAAAATGTTGGTGTTAGTGGCACTGTTGTTGTTTTTGGCAGTGGGCACTGTAATTGGTTAGTTGCACTGTTGTTTTGACACTGTTGTTGTTAGTAGCAATGATGTTGATAGTAGCAATATTGTTGTTATTGGCAGTGATGTTGTTAGTGGCAGTGATGTTGTTAGTGGCAGTGATGTTTAATGGCACTGTTTTTGTTAGTGGCTCTGTTGTTGTTAGTAGCAATGTTGTTGTTGTTAGTAGTAATGTTGTTGTTAGTAGCAGTGTTGTTTATAGTGGCACTGTTGTTGTTAGTGGCACTGTTGTTGGTGGCTCTGTTGTTGTTAGTAGCAATGTTGTTGTTAGAAGCAGTGTTGTTGTTAGTGGCACTGTTGTTGTCTGTGGCACTGAAGTTGTTAGTGGCAGTGTTTTTGGTTAGTGGCACTGATCCACTAACAAAACTGATGTTTTTGATGATCAAAACGATCCACTGATGTTTTTGTTAGTTAATAATGGCACAGTTGTTGTTAGTGACACTGTTGTTCCTATTGGCACTGTTATTGTTAGTGACATCGTTGTTAGTGGCACTGTTGTTGTTAGTGGTACTTTTGTTGTTAGTGACACTGTTGTTGATTTTGGCACTATTAATGTTATTAGTTCTGTTGTTTTAGCGGCACTGTTATTGATAGTGACACTGTTGTTGTTAGTGCCACTGATCCTGTTAGTAGCACTATTGTTGTAAGTGGCAGTGTTGTTGTTAGTGGCACGGATGTTATTAATAGCACTGTTGTTGTAAATGTCACTATTGTTTGTCAGTGGCACTGCTGCTCTTAGTACCAATGTTGTTGTTAGTGGCACTGTTGTTGTTAGATGTACTGTTGTTGTAAGTGTCACTATTGTTGTCAGTGGCACTGCTGCTGTTATGTAGCAATGTTGTTGTTAGTGGCACTGTTGTTTTTAGTTGTACTGTTGTTGTCAGTAACTCTGTTGTTGATAGTAGCACTGCTGTTAGTAGCACTGTTGTTAGTGGTTCTGTTATTGCTAGTGGCACAGTTTTTGTTAGTGGTACTGTTGTTAGTCGCACTGTTGTTGTTAGTGACACTGTTGTTGTAGTGGCACAGTTGTTGTTAGTGGCAATGTTGTTGTTAGTGGTACCGTTGTTGTTATTGGCACTGTTGTTGTTAGTGGTACTGTTGTTGTTATTGGCACTTATGTTGTTGTTAGTGGCACTGTTGTTGTTAGTGCACTGTTGTTGTTAGTGGCACTGTTGTTGTTAGTGGCAATG